>NW_010532054.1:15390-18590 GCF_000687285.1 Phaethon lepturus | reverse complement strand
CGCTGGCAGCGGGCGCTTCCCGAGCATCTCCCCAAAAAGCTACTGTGCTGTTAGTTACCGTCGTGCTTGCCCACAAAATGACCGTCCTTCCTCTAAGCTTGGCCAGGCTTGCAGCTCAGAGATGTTCCCTGGCAAGGAACGCCGGGGTAATTTTCTGTGGGGCCCACACCCAGGATTATGGCTTTGAAAAAGGAGGAAACATGGGAGCTTGGCTCAAAGGAACACAATAATTACCTGAGCAGAAAAAAAAAAAAAAAAAATTTTTTAAAAAAAAAAGAGCCTTTTCTTTCCTGGTTGAAAGCATCTGATAAAAGCCTGGGACCAGCGGTATTTATATTAGCAGATTTTACATCCTCCTGGTGTGTACTTGGACTGGGAGATATAAATCAAAGCAGGGGTTCATTCCAAGAACAGTTTATTTTTATCTGAGAAGTATGTGCTGGTGAACCAGATATTGGTATGTTGATTCTGTTGGTTCGGTGTGATTTATAATAGTTTCTATTGTATTATACCGTGTTTCACTCTGGAGTACTTAATTTATCAAAGTCGTGGGTTTAGGTTTTTTGTTTTGTTTCGTTTAAAGTATGTTTTCTTATGGGTGGTTTTAGGTTTTAGTGGTCGGCTGCAGCGTTGTAGCACTTCAATGCAAAGGAAGAACGGAAAACCATGAAAACAGATTCTAAACGGCTTTGCAATCAAACGTATCCCTCCCTAAATTGACCTGTGTGAGGTGGAGCGTAAAGCAGCACAGAGAGCTTCTCAATATACCGCTGCCCTTCAACCACGGCGAGTCCTCGCCTGAGTTTGGGGACCAGCCTGCATCCCCAGAAGGTCCAGCATCCCTTCGGAGCACCTGGTACCCGCTGTGGGTCTCCCATGCCAGCCACCGACCGAGTCCTACGCCAGAGGAACTAACTCAGGGGGGTGGTCTCTGTTCCTCTGCTCCCCTCTCTCTTTTTGCTAGCAAACATGATAAGCACCATCGTCAGGAAAGGAAAAGGTCTGGGGGGAGGGAAGAAAAAAAAAAAGGGCAGAAAAAGGCTGTATTCACCCAGATTTGCTCAGCGTCCCCTTGGCTCTCCCAAGGGAGCGGCGCGATCCCTGCAGGTTATGACTGGAGTCCTTGGAAATCTTTGCAGGGGTTGGGATTCCGGCAATTCCGCAAGGACGCCCGCTGTCACGGCTTTGCTTGTGGCCCGCTGGTGGGGAGGGTCCGTGCTTTGGCCGTGGCAAGGAGACCGTCCCCTGCGCTGGGCTGTTCATCAGGGCAACGCCTGCGGCTGGTAATTAAAGCGGGGTGGGGGGGTGGAAAAAAAGGAAAAACCACCTTATTCAAGATTTATGAGCATATAAACTCGGGAGCTGAGATGTTCCTATCACCACCTACGAGGCCCAAGGGACAGCTCTGACTTAATGCAGAGTCGGATGTTTCTCTCGGTTGTGAATTCGGAAGGTGATCTGGGGGGCTCGAAGCGGAGACGTAAGAGGAGCAGGCAGGAGCCTCGGCGCTGCCGACCTCGGTCCCAGTGCCGTATTTCTACAGCAGCACCCAAATCCCAGCCGGGCTCCGGCCAGCGAGAGGTTTTGGGAAGGGGCAGGTGGGCAGCAAGGTCTGAAGCCCACCTCCCCCGAGGCACCCGGTTGTCTATCGCAGCAGCAGCCGGGCTGGAGAGATGCCTGCCCCACCGGAGAGGGGTCTGCTGCCTTGGCGGGCGACGGAGCGGGGTTTGGCCACCTCTCAGGAAAGCCATGGGGACGTTACATCCTCCCCGCTCCTCCTTTAATTCCAGCAGACCATGGTGAAAGCATCCATGAGGGAGGCCAGAAGGATCGTGGCCCTGCTCTAACGAACAGCTCATTACCCAAGGGGAGCAAGGAAAAGCACCCCAGTGCCACGGCCAGGAGGACTCCACACCAAGGAGAGGGAGGCACCCCAGACCCTGTTATACCTTAATAAAAAAGAAAGGTAAAATAAATGTGTGTCCAGGGGAAAGAAAAAAAAAAAAAAGGCAGTACCAAGAAGTCTTCAGGAGGAAGTTTTGAAAACAGAAGATGAAAACGCGCAACCTGAAGACTTCGCACCCGCTTTGGAGCAGGACGGCGTGATCTGGAACAGAAGTTTTTGTAAGCTGCTGCAGACTTCCCGTAAGAGGTGGGGAAAGCAAGGAGAGCCTTACCATTTCGGGTTTCTAACCCTCCGTGGGAAACCTGTCCGCCCCTCAGAGTGATCCCCAACTTCACTTATGAAACAGCCGCATACATTCCAGTTAAGGTAATCTCCTGCCTTAATAATTCATGGCCTGCTTTCAGGAGAGCTTGAAGCTCAGAGGAGATCTGAAAGCTGCTATATACGTTTCGATCAGCGGCACTGATTTTATAAAAAATAAAAATAAAAATCAGTGAAAGCATTTTTATTAAGCTGCGGGGTCAAGTAATAGCTCCTTCCAAGCTACAGAAGTCACGTCTGGCTTATTTACACTTTTTTCTTCCCTTAAGTCACATAATAATAAAAGCATTATCCTGAAAACAAGAGAAAGATCTTAAGATAAAAGGAGTGCTACATGACAAATACACCTTTAACAGCCTGGCGAACCAGAGCGCCTCACAAAAAGGTTGTTCTCAAGGAATTGTCCTTCAAGGGAAACGTCTCCATAGACGGTTTGCATGCCTGCTTCCATATTGCCCATCATTATTACCATCATTATATTCTTTAATTGTCCTAATTGCATTAGTGCCGGTGGATATTGTTCCCGCGGGGGCCTTGGATCTGCCGCGACTTTGCAGACTAACCTGGCAGGTCGGGGGGGAAGCGAGGAGGTAAGGGGAGGTCTGGGAGGACAGGATGACTTGGTCAGCACCGGCCAGGGATGACCCAGTCTGCCGTGTCCCCTGGTCTGCGGGCCAGGCAGTCTGCAGGGTCACAGAGACGCTGCTCCCCCAGGTCCACCTGAATGCTCCAGGTCTGACCCCCCCACCGGCGGACGCAGAGCCGAGCTCCTCAGCGGGCCACCGAACACCACTGGCCTGGCATCACCCTCCAGCCCGCCCGCCCTGCCGTGTCCGGGGGCGTCCTGAGGCACAGCCCTGGTCCTCCCCTGGCCCTTGGGCTTGTGAGAAGGTGGTGATGCTCTCAGGCACGTCAACGTGCATCTTAGGGTTGGGGGCCGGCTGGCATCGGCCACTCCGGAGCTAAACCCACC
>NW_010532054.1:7278-15379 GCF_000687285.1 Phaethon lepturus | reverse complement strand
AGCAGGGTCCCTTCTGCCAACCACAGCATCCTCAGGCTCTGCTGGAGCCTCCGCTGGAGCCTCCACACGTGGGTGTTTGCTCCGGGCAGTGTCGCTCGCTGCCCGTGCGCTCACACAGTCGCACACCCAACTTTCTGGCCACGGGACGGGCTGCTCCCCGGGTACCGCTTGCCGCTGCTGAGGACAGGAGACGTGCGTGCCCTGGAGTCTGTGGCCACAGGCAGGCTTTCTCGTGGTGTTTAGTGTCTGGAGACCTGTATGGGCACGGGTTGCCTTTGAAGCTCTAGTTCCTACCTCCAAGCACAAAGCCCTGCTTTACTGAGCCACGCGGAAGCAGTGCGGTTAATAAGACAAAAAACAAAAGTACCTCCAGTTGTAACCTATCTCTTGCTTCCTGGCAGAAAAGATGCCTTTCATAAAAGGGCTGAGGATGAGACGCTCACCTAATTACAGCCCACTGTGCTGTTCAAATGAAGCAAGGCCTGAAACATGTAACGAGGTAGCTATAAAATGGCAGAGCTCGTGAAGGTCCAGGGAGCTACTCTGATCTACAGCAGCTCGAGGGCTGACCCTTTACGGTTCAAAGACTCCTCCTTTGCTGTAAAAGGAGTCTCCTTAACCATGCACGGTCCTGGGAGTCAAGCAGCCAAAGCACACACGCAAGCCAGCACACGAAGGGCCAGCGCAAAACCTGCAATACCGTCGCGTGTCCTTGTTTGGTTGCGTCCGTGACCACCCATTTGCAGCCTGGCTAGGAGAAGCAGAGACACTGCCAATGTAAAATACCGCTGTGCTCCACCTGAGTGGGTGCGTCTGCGCTCAAGGTCACTCTGAGCAGCACCGTCTCCTTCAGAGATGTGTCCAAGGAAGCCCTGCCCGAGATGGCTACTAGCCGACGGCTATTATTAACCTGCGCTGGCCCAGAGGTTATACCAAAAGTCAAACCCCTTTCAAAAACTCATGTCTTTAATACATATTTGCTTCAAAACATGGGGATTCTCCATTTTCATATACTCCGCAAAGCCCGTTTTGGATTTCGGCATCACTGTCTGCTTGGCACTGGGTTGCTCAAGCTGGTTGGGTGAAAAAGCATTTATCTGATTAGTTTGTGATTTACCTTCTTGAAGTGTCATCAGGTGTCCCTTCTTCTCCCTTATCCACCCACATGAATGGGTGTCTCCCCTTCCTTGTTAAGGATACACCTCTACAGATGAGAAGGTGGTGTTTTTTTCTCCTCTTAGCTGAGAAACTCCTCTTTTAGTGTTCTCACTACACCCACCCCTTTTCTTTCTACACACCTTCTCCATTTTACAAGGAGTTCTGGCTTTCAGCAATGTTTTGTAATCCTTTATGAGTCTTGGCTGATTTAACACAATTCACAGAGATGACTGAGGGGTGGAGGCAAACATCTGACTGAGAGAAGAAAAAGCCCTATTAAAAGAGCTTCTAGATGTTTCAGAAGCTGGTCTGAATACGCTGAAGATACAGACATGGTCTAACATACCACTGGGGCTCTGGGATCCATCTTCCAGGAATCAGAAGGATCCCAGATGACTATATACCATTCAAAAGGACTTAGGTTATGAGGTGCGTACAGCCTACAACTGTTGCAGCCATCGGAGCGGCACAGGCAAGACCTGTACGGCCAGCCTTTGAAGTTCATCGTTGCTCCTCCGACATTCTCGCAGGAGGTTTTCCCTGTCAAGATCCATCTCCAAGAGTCCCTGCCTGAGGACAAATACCATGCACTGCAAATATCCAAAGCTCCCAGTCTCCAAGACCTTGATTATCATCTTCTAGCCCATGATTTCCAAGTCAAGGAGGGACTTGCTGAAATACTGCCTGGATAATAGTGGCTAGTTACACCAAAAGGCTCAACAAACCTTACGGTGTGGATCTGACTCCCTGTCACATCCACAGCCATTTTACTTTTATTTCAGACAGTATAGAATAATCCTGCAGTCAATTACTCCCACTTTCGGCCTTTGTGCACTGGCAGGTATTTCAGACAGTATGAAAGACATTCTTAAAATATTCTGAATGACTGCTCCAGGCTGTTGCAAGCAAACACTTAACCCAATGCATGGAAAAAAAAAAAAATATATCCCTCTTTTTACTGAAGAAGTCAGTGGGCTGCATCTGTGATGAGGCAGTATCTTATTTTGCAAAGCGCTATGACTGGAGCAGCAGCTCAGGCTAGGTACTGAGTGGGCTCAGTACGAGGGATTGACGCTGCTGAAACAATATTTACTGGCACTGCAGAGTTCAAGGCTAGACTAAATCGGTCAAGTGATGCTCCTTTCTAATTTCACCAGGAGGAAAGGCAGAAAAGGAGCCAGAAAAGAAACAAATAACTCAGAGACAGCCAGGGCCAGAGTGGGAAGGTGCAGAATCCTGTAGCTCTAATAAAACCCTGGTTTTTATTTTTCCAAAATTTGAATTATTAAATGCACATAAAATTATTTTTACTTCCTCTCTCAGCGAAGGCAACGAGGCACGCAAAACCCACACGGGACATGTGAGGAACAAACGTAGAGGCAGAAATGCATTTTTTAGCACACAATGAGGCTTTAGATGGCTGGTTTAGTACCTACATTTCAACCAAGCTGCTAGAAGCCGGTAGAGACGGAGTGACCATCGCTCTATAACCAAATTAACCAAGACTGCAGTGAGCATCCCGGCTCCATTTGGTGCTTTCCCCATTGAACTCCTCTGCTTCACCACCTGAACCTGCCGCAGGCATGAACGTCCCAAAGCTGGGGTGGAGGTGCAGGAGGATGGAGAGTCGGAGGCTGCTTGGGAGGGTGAAGTGCAGTCACACAGCTGGGCACAGGGCTGTGTGATGGAGCAGCTCTCTTTGAGACTTGGCACCTTTCTCTAGGTACCCATGATGAGAGGAGAGACCAAAGACGTGGTATCTTGAACCCTGGGCAGGAGCAGGTCTGACCCCAAATTATCATTCAGTTCTCCCCCACAAACACACAGCTTTTTCGCAGTAAAAAAATTCAGAAGGCCAGCAGAAAAGGAGGTCTTTTCTTTTGAAAGAAGGTGGAAAATCTCAGAGAGCTTTCAAACTGGATAGAAAATGTCCACTTTGAAATGCTTCTTAACCGACACACAGAAGTGTCAGCTCTGCGGGTGTGTGTGCAGATAACCTCTCTCGCTATCAAAAGTTTCTGACTCCCACTCTGAGGCACTATAAATAGCTGCGTGCACAATTAGCAGGTTTCAGGGCAATCTCCAGAAAATCATAATCCACATGAAATCGATAGGATCAGCTTTCCCAGCTGTAACAGCAAAGGTCAGAGGGAGATCAAAGAGGCAGCAGATACGACCCCTGGGACAGCAGCAGCTCCGCAGCCTGGCGATGCTCCAGGGTCCCCTCCGCTTCCCGGGATGATCCCCACGGCCGCAGCGGGCTGTGGATGCAGAGCAGCATCTCCCCGGCAGCGTGCACCACCCCGCTGCACGGCAACGCGTCTTTCTCTGATTAACGATGCCTGGCATCAACTGCGGCTGAGGGCCCCCCCAGCCATATATTTAATATTTTATCCGTGCCGGCTGTTTGACTGGAGCGAACGTATAACCGGCTGGCTGCTGCCCCAAAGTTGGAATGACACAATCCGACAAGGAATTTTCTCCTTTCTCACCTCTCCAGCATCCCAGCAGCAGCAGCAGCCAGGACATGGTGCCCGTGACAGTCGCCACAGCCCACGGTGTACCCAGCCTGTGCGTGTCCAGCCTGTCGCCTGTCCCGGAAATCACAGCTGACCAACGCGAGAAGTGTGTCTGCGAGATAAGCAAGTGTCCTCCCGACTAGGGCTTGCTTTTTGGTGTGGAAAACTGACTTTCCCAAGCCATCATTGGCTTCACAGTTTGGGGACTAAAAGCATCAAAGGACTGAGTATTTATTTAAGCAATAGCAAAGCTCGATCATCAGCTGACAAAGCACAGCTCTTCTCCAAAGAACACACCTTTTTACCTTCCCTTGTCTTCTGTTGCTTGATGTCACCACAAACTGTCTGCAAGCGTTGAAGCCCCCATGGACGATACCACGGAGGTGGTTGATGGCTTTGCAAGAGCAGTTCTGTGCTCCACCGATGCCCAGTAAATTATCCCTGGCAGGTGGGCATACAGTCTGCTGCGTCTTGTGGCCCAACACGAGGAGTTTCCTTCTGTAGTTGTTCCAGGGATGAGCTGTGTAGATCTGGCTCAGGAGAGCCTCAGGACTTTATGTGCTTTAAATTCCCTTCACGGTACTTTCTCTCTTGCAACATTAGGTCATAAACTGGATCGTACAGGCAACAAGTGATCTTAATTTCTCACCGTTCAAGATCACAAAGCGCGATCTAATACCAGTGGGCCCTTGCCGGTGCCAGACATGCCTCCTCACAGCGTGTTAACCAAAGAAGTCTGGGCTTGCAGCTGGACCAGGCGTTGGGGTAACACCAGAACACGTGTGGTCAGTCCTTGGGGTGAAGCAACCTATTCCCACAGGCCACGTTATTTCTGCTGGCTTGCTCAGATGTGCAGACTGTGGCTGGTTCACCCTGCCGTCACAGACACTCATGGTGCAGGGGATGGGTGGGGATCATCAGCATGGGAGAGACCAGTGGAGATCCTCTTCTGCCTCTTGAATCTCCACTTGGCTGGGACAGGGAGATGGAGCCTCGAATCTTGGGCAGGAATGAAAGGGAAGCACCCAGGCAGCTCATCAGTAGTCTCTCAAGCTCAGTAGCTTCAGGGTGTATGCTGTCGTGCTCCAGATTGGAGCTTCTTCCTAATGCACTTGGCAAGGACGTCGGGCGTGGAGGTGCAGGGAGCGGGGGTGAGAACGCCTCCGGGATCCAGATGAAAGAGGATGGAGTTCAGCCCACGCTCTGTTTGGAGTCCATCAGAGACATTGTTTTGTGCGAGAAGAAAAAGGAAAGTGTATTTAAAAAAATGTAAGTATTTAAAAAATGCCTTTTCCTTCCCCTCTAGGAGGGTTGTGGTGGGCTTGCCCACCGCATCAAGCAATTTAAATGGCTCATTGCATTTGGGGCCGTGCAGGAACTCACCCTGCCAGTGCTTCCTTCTGGGCAGAATTTCCCTTTACAGATGTCACAGAGGAAATTGTTTCCCCCAGAGCTTTATCACTGATTTGACACGGAAGGCCTGGCGTGTGCTTTTTCAGGGGGGATGCTTGGCGTTGGAAATGACTGTGGAACAGCTAGCAGAGGTGGAAGCCCAAAAGCAGGAAAGAAAAGGCTTCACCTAGCAAACACGTCAGTGCTGGATATTTTGCAAGGCAGGTGATGATTCTTCAAGTTGCTTTTTCCAGTCTTGAAGCAGCAGATGAGTAAACTGGCAGACTCCAGGTTTTTACAGCTCCAGAGGCCAAAACGCTTTGCAGCCATGTCACCTCCAAGCATTCTGAAGGCAGCTGATGTTTGTGCAAAGCTGTTCTTGACCAACGATCTGCTTAGGGCCTGGTGCTTCATTTTGGTTGGAATGCTCTATTTTTATGCTCCAAGCACACTGTATTCACCCTCCTCGTTCTTTAACCTTCCCACCCTTTCAAATAGGCCACTTTCCATCCAAGTATCTCCATCCCTTTCCAGCTAAAATACATAAACCTAACAACTAATGAGCAATTAATGCATTAGAATGCTACAGTTGGCTCTTCTTTACATCGTAATTACTCATGACAAAAGGCACATTACCCATGTCCGTTTTAAAGGCATGTTATTATCTCTTTTTCTGCTGCTCGGTGGGTTTTTTTAGGTGAACAATACAAGCTCAGCCCGATTTCTGACCTTGACATGCATGTCTCAATCAAGCTTTGCATGAGAGAAGCAACCCGCAATCAGAGAGAGCAGATGCTTATTCCCCGACCAGAAGGAATTATCAGGAGGGACTTGAGCCTTTGATACTTAGAATAAATTGTCAAGCAGAAAATCGAATTCAGAAATGCTCATGGAGAGCATGGCTTTCCGTGACAGGAGCCTTTCTTTGTCAGGCAACGGCCAGGACCTCGCAGTTTGCTTTCATTATTTTATGCATTTTCCTGATGTTGCGATTGAACACGGCAACGCTGCGTGCTCTAACAGCTGCTGCCTTCCTTCAGGAGCTGATGGGAGGCTCTGGTTGAATGTGGGCCATTAGGAGGTGCGGAACTGTGTGATGGAGGGTTGGGAAGTGGAAAATTAGATTCCCTTGCTTGTTTTTGGGGGGTTTGAATGGTCATGGGAAGCCAACGGCAAACTTACGAACTCTCGTGTTTCATGTGTTTCATGATGTGGTCTATACTGTGAAAAGCAGTACGGCAGAGAACTAAGGTAATAACAGAAAATCAGAAATCAGAGACAAATACTCCATATCCTAGAGCAGACTTACTTGAGTGACATTTCGATATTCCCCGAATTTGGTTGTTCCCTGTTCAAGCACCTTGGTGGGGTGACGATGTGCCCTGCTGGGATAGCAACCCCTCCAAACCACTGGGATAGAAGGAAGATGCCATTTTAAAAACCACCAAAGTTACTTTGGAGCTGAAGCCTGGCTTCCAAAAGCCTTTTAAGCAACCAACATTTGGGGACAGTTGACACAACACTATGGGCCAGGTCCTCTGCAGGTGAGACTCATTGTAGTCCCGTTGATCCCATTAGGAATATCTGGGTGAGGTGAAAGGTATAATTGTCCCTACTCACCAATGAGTCCTCCCACAGATCCTGCAGCAGATCCTGCGTGGGCAAGGTGGACCCATGCAAAGAAGAACTTCCTCTTCATCTTCACATCATAGGGGAAGTTCACAGCTCTTGCCCTTGTTGCAGGTCTCTGCAGATGTGGGCAGCCACCAGCGTGTCTTTCGGTGTTGATTCATGTGTTCAAGGTTACCCACACAGCCATGTGAACTCATCTTAGAGAAATGTAACGGGAGCCAAATTTTTGGGAAACAGCTCCATGCTTCAGCTTCTACACAGACCCACGCCACGAGGAAGCCTCTCCGGATACTAACAGACGTTTCACTGGTGGAAAGCCACTGAGAGAAAGCAGAGAATCACAATACTCCCTAAGGATCTCATCTGCAGGGGAAAACACGAGGAGCAAATGTTCTCCTTCATTAGGCTCCAGCACAAATTCCCTTCACGTAGCTGCTGCAGTCTCAGATGACATGCTCTTCCTCACCCGTTCAGTGCCCCCTCCTCCTATGGCACTGTCCTTAAACACACCCCAAGCCAGGCTGCAGCTGTAGGAGCCAGCTATACATTTGCCAGAGACCAAGGAAAGCCATAGCTACTGCAGCTAAATCTGGCCCTGGTGCTCTACATTCATCAGGAGGTTTGAAGTAAATGATTATTTCCTTTCCAGCCTGAGGCAGAAACATGTTAACATGCAGAGCAGCGGGAACATGTCTGATGGACCATTTCCAGCCTTGTTTTGAGACTGGAGTAACCTACAGGTGAGCAACTTGGTGTCCCCTTGCTGAGGGATGAGAGAGTATTTCAGGTCATGACTGCAATTTATCCAGCAGAAAAAAAAAGAGAATCGTGTTGTGCATGTCTGGTCCTGTGCGCCTGGATCCCACACCAGAAAAGTCCATGACAACACAAGAGAAACACAACGGCAAATACATATATACTCTGTTGAGTACGGAATAGGAAAATGTGAAAACAAAAGGTGAAGGTGTTGTAGCACTTTTTACCCTGGAAGAATACCCAGGGCGTGTGTTACGGTGGCATACATGACTGTGCAGTGCGTTGGGATAGCTTCACCAGCAGCTCAAGGGTCAACATCTCTGGTTATCAAACTCAGCGGGTGTCTTCCCATGCAAGGCGATGTGTTGCATGGGACGTGAGAAAACGTTCTCCAATTAAGACTGAAGAATGCATCCATGTGGGCGTCAAGGAAAGGCTCATCTGGGAACACCAGCCAGGTACTTGGGGAAGCTCTTCTGCCATCCATCAGAGCTGGAGCGAGCAGAAGTGTTTGGGAACTCATTCACTGGCATCCGCAGAAGGGTGGGACCTGCTATAAACTTTGCCAGAACACAGCTGGATTGACTCCTGCAGTCTAGTGATCTCCAGACTCCAATCCTAAGCCTGGCCTGCTGTGGCATTTG
>NW_010532054.1:0-7247 GCF_000687285.1 Phaethon lepturus | reverse complement strand
CTGATCTCAGAGCCCAGCAGGGCTTTCAGAGCTTCTTTTCCCCAGCCAAGGGGCTTCTGACCCTGGACTAGAGTAGCGACCTTGCAAAAGAGACAAGTCTGTGACTATTGTCTGGAGAAACAGGACTGGTGAGAAAACAGTTCTGTTGCAAAGCCCTGCTGGGTTGTTGGGCTTGGTTTTTGGGGGAGGGCTCGATGACTGGGTGGGAGATTGGGCAGATTACCTACAGTATTCCCCATCCCTCCTTCTCTCCCTGGTAAACACAGGGACAGAGCTTCTGCTGCAGACTGTAGCTACGCAGGGTCCTCCAAAAGGACCCAGAAACTGGGTTGATTTGGGCTGACTTGATTACGCTCTTCTGCCCATTCAGGCCAGTCTGGATTTCTCTACAGCACCATTCTACTGGGGGATACACCAAGTGTGTTTGGATACATCACAGGATCAAGAGACCCGTGAAATATAGTTCATCCCTGCAAGGTTATTCTCCGTCTGCTACAGGGAAATCTCCTTTTCCACTGCGGAAACTCAGGGAGTCTGCAAATCTAAATAGTACGGGGACAACTGCTGTGGGGTACAAATTCTGTTTTTAAGGATTCAATGGAGGGAGAGGCTTTGCCATTCTGTATTCCTCCCATTCATCAGCTTGGAAATGTGACCTCTTAAAGGAAAACTTGAAAATGCAATTGCTTCTACAGCAAAAGAAAAAAAAAAAAGAACACAAACAAAAACCTAACAAAATCTCAGAACCATTTATTACCATGAGCCATCATTGCAAAATGTGGGTGTTCAGCACCTGGCAGCCTATTTTCTAAGGATATACAGCAGCACAAGGCAGGATTGGCTCCGGAGCCACTTGAAGAGAAGTGTCAGGACCAGGCTGCTCTGAAAAAGGGATAAGAGAAAGGAGAAAATGATGAGGAAGAATGGCAGGGCGTCTAACACTTTGCATCTAATGCCTCCACATGGCTGCAAGTGCCGTGGCAATTTGGCCCTGATAACACGGATGAAGAGATGTTGCTAACATATTGCTTCCTTGTCAAATGTCTCACTGGTTTTGCAGCCAAGTCTCCTGCCAGCGAGGCCGCAGCAGCGCGTCTCCGTTACTTTCATATGCAAAGAGGTTGTTAACTCAATTGCCAATAAAATCCTAGTGGGTGGAGAGGAGGACATCTGCCTGTCTAGTCCTGTGCTTGCCAACATGGTTCTTTTATTCCTCCAGAAGCCGCGAGCTCCTACTCGAGCTGGTATTTTGACAAGCATTTCTGTTTTCTTGACACAATGGGCAAAGTGGGCACAGATCTTGCATGCCACTCGTAATATGTTTTCTGTGCCGTGATTTGCATCCTTTCTGGAGGACGCCTGGCACAGCGCTGCACAAAGCAGAACGAGCAGCTTGGACAGTGGGTTTAGTCTGACATGTAAATGTACCGCTTAATTATGTGCAATTGCAGTAGGAGGATGTGAAGAGGATGCTTTGTGGGCTGGGATGGCTACGATGAGTTTTGGTTGGGGGCAGGGGGTGATGGAAGGGGCTTTGGAGGAGGGAGGAAAAAAGGTGGGGATAATACTGAAGCAAATGCGTTGTCGTCAGGAACCGAACCGCACGAAATGGCAACGACCGTTGGTGTTAATTACACAACTCCACTCTTGGCTACTGCAGACCCAAGGAGCCCAACGATCTGAGGCTGCAGCCCCGTAAGGATGCTTACCCAGAGCGAAGGGGGCTTACGGGGCATCTGTGCTCTTGGCACAGTTGCAAACCTGCCCTCAAGTCCCATCAGTATATTTGCAGTTGAAAACGAAAGCTACTGAATTATTAGAGGTGGCAGCCTGGTCACCAGGGGTGGGGTGGGTGGACTTGATCCCCTGGGGCTCCCGACCAGACAACATGGTCTCTTCTGGCCCTTTCCAGCCCTGAATTTTGGGTAACCTCCGCTTTCGCGGTTGAGGATGAGCAACCACCTTTGCAACCACGTGATGTGGTTATATCTACGAGAGGAGGCCAAGCAGCCAGAGGGATTACTGCGGGAAAGGTTTAGGCACATCAGACTGCACAGATGGTCAGAGCCAGAACCCCTCAGGTATCACACAGGGCACAATCAGCTCTCCTCCATCCTCATCTTCCCCGGGCACTCCCTGTGTGCCAACCCTGCTGCCAAGCCTCATAAATTTCCCTCTCTGAGCGCTGCTCGACGGAGGGGTGTCGAAAGATGGTCCAACTGCACGCTCCTACGGCTGCCCAAGGGCACAGCAGCCAGCACTGCTGCTCTGCCTTCGCCCCAAAAACAGACCCCCTCCTCTTCTCAGGATAACCACAGAGCTAAAGGACAGCTAATTTCATGCCTTATAAACCAGATTCACTTTAGCACAGAAAAATAACAGAGAACTTTCTTATCTCCCTGGGGAATGTCTTGAGACTCAAGCTGTTTTATTATCTGGGTTAGTTTGACATCCGAGAGGAGAAGATTGCAATCTGAAATCTGGGATGGAAAGGGGGTTAGTCAATGTCATTTCCTATGTTCATAAATAAATGACCAAGAAGAGATACATGTCACTCTGTTTTCATTTATTGGGCTGAAGGTTCATCTTTAGAACAAGAGATCAGGAATTTATTGTCTTATTAAGTATCTGGAGCCTTTTAATAAGGTGCTGTGTTACTTTGACCATTCTGTAATTTGATTATCCAGTCTTTCCGGTTCTTAATTGATAATTAATTTGAATAACGTGCAGAGAATTGAATGATGGAAGAGAGAAAGAGAAACAGATGGTTAGTCTATGCAGCTAGAAAACATTTAATGGGGGGAAAAAAAGTATCACATTTGGAGCATAACAATATACTTTGTTCATCTCTAGGAGGGACAATGGCATATATTGTGGCTCATGTCTTCAAACTTCTTCCCTGATAAAAGAAAGGAAGGAAAAGTTATTGAGACTGCAACATAAAAAGGTGGATGGGAAAACATGCAAGGACTGGAGAGCCAGCAGATGTGAGGTCTGGCATAGCTTTCACTGAAAAAAGAGGGATCCAGGACATGTAATTTGTTGGAGGTCATGTTGCTGTGGACAATCTTAAATTCAAGTTCTCCTTTAACACGCAAAATACTTGAAGACGGAAAGATGTAAAGCCGCCACACAAGGGGCTCTGATTTCATTTAGAATGTGTTTTTTTGGAAGATAACTGTATATTTTATGTTTCTGAGATTAATTCCTTGCCTCTGAGTACACTACAGTGAAAATCCAACTTCCGGAAACTGAGAATAGGGAAAATGGCACCAAAATGCCATAGCTTTCCTTAACCCCGTGCAACATCACTCCCTGAAGTCTCACTGGCCCTCCCAGCCCCTTATTACCCTCTTCAAAATTTCCACCAACCATCAGATCTTTGGGTAGCAACTGGGTACCAGAGTTTCTGCAAGTGACACCAGTGGCTGCTAAGGCACGTGCTGAGGAGTTGATTGCCACCACGAGCCACGGGCAGCTGCACCAGGCTGCTCCCCGTGGGCATCACACCGATTCTCTTCCTTCCACAGAGCGACAGTTCAGGCTCGTAATTACTCATGTATTTTTCAAGCCATGGCCTCTGGCTGCAGAGACCTTCCTTCTGATGTTTCCGTCCACCACATGGCTAAGCCTCCTACAGCTATGAGTTTTATGAAGGCATCTTTTCCTGGCATCTATACCCCCTTTTTTCAGAAGGGATGTGACTCAGATGCATTCATTTCTCTTTCAAGGACAGACTATACTTACGGAGACAGGAGAGAGTAATAACTGAAGGTAATTCGGGCTCTGACTCCAGGAGGGTAAGAGGAACAAATAAGCAATATATTTGCACCCATACACCCACAGATGTCAAAGGCTTTAAGTGGAGCAGCCCAAAGCACTTGCATCCCTTTAAAAGATGCACCAGTAGCCTACAAACACATTTGTTCTGTTCCTCGGATGATGCCACGCTGGGTCCAGATCTGAAAGGTATCCCTCTAGCACAAAAGAGGGTGCAACGAAGGTCTCTGCAGTGGTGCGCACCAAACCTGACCCAGGATGAGCTGACCTCCACCACTCCCTCCCTGAAAAGGCCTGGGGGACTTGGGCCATCATCAAAGAAAGTGGCTCTGTATCGACAGCAAAGCCCCCGCAGCGCGACAGGGTCCGTCATCCCCACTTTCTCCTTTCTCTAAATCACAACCAACTGACCCATTCTCCACCCCCCGCAGCGCCTTGCTAAGTATCCATCTTACATGCATCCTCTTTTTTGCATAGACATCTCAGAAGCTTATTAAAAACAACCTTCGGGATATTCAGTCTAACTGTGCAGCCACCGGGACATTTTCAAGGACACTGACACATCCCAGATGGCCAAAGATTTATGGGTTCGGACACGAGGACCAGCGCTGAAATGAACACAAGCACATATTGCTCTTGAATTGAAGATGCTCTTTGCTGTTTCCCACCTAACAAACCCCTTCACTTTTGCCAAGACACTTGTAAAGCACTGGATATGCATAGTAACGAGGGTCACAACCTTCTGCTCACCACACGCCTTTGGACGCTGTGTCTGGTAAGATGACAAACAGTAATAACCACAACAGTAGCTGTGACACGACTACTCCTTGCACAGTCTTCTTCCAGTGTTCCTAAGGAGACACAGTGCCCAAGGTCAAACAACAAACACAATACGTCTTTGTAGGGCCTACAAAAATAATTGCTTCCATTTCTTCTGGTTTCCCAACCTCTCCAATGGAGTAAGGAACCAAAAAAATGTGATTAGAGAGACCTAGAATCCATCAGATGCAAATGGATTGCAACAGTTTTTAAATGGGTTAAATTTGCAGCCTGAACTACTTGGCAGAATCTCTGAAATCATTATTCTTTTATTCATAGCAGTAATAAATAATAATAAACCTAAACATCCCAATGGTCCCCACACCTCCTGCATCTCCCTAGCTGCAGATCTCAAATATGAATAATAATTACAGCTTATCAAATCAGCCCATGATTAGAGACAACAGAAAGACATTTCATATTGTTAACTTCCTTGCACAAGAGGAAAAAAAATCAGGTCATAGGGGTATTAAAAATTTATATCATAGCATTTGACTTGACTCATCTCTTAAAAAGAAAAAAAAACCCAGCATGTATTATGTATTTAGGCAATTCCTTTTAAACCCTTTCTCAAATGAGCACAAGATGGGCCAATAACTTGATAGATGGATGGCTCTATCTAGCTAGTGTGCATATTTTATATACACATACACGTGCATACACTTAATGCGCACTTACACCTGTATATAAAATCATATACATAGAAATAAAGGTATAAATCTATTTATATCTCTTAGCTGAAGGCAGATGCAGAGCTAACGTTATAAAAAAAAATATCCCTACACAGATAGCATCTTGTTTAAACCTGGCAGCTTTAGAAGGGTAACTTTTTTGCCAATTTTTTGTAGACTTGCAGCAACCTTAGCAAAGCTTGGTTCATAAGCTGCCTTGCTCCTATTTGTGTTTGCCGGTTGGTTGTTGGGGTTTTTTTTTCCCCCCTTTGGTCATTTTTCTAGCTTCCCTGGTCAAAAAATACCTTGACGGGGAGAAAGCAAGTCCTTGACTCCCACACCGCAGTTGAAGCCCAGGTGACTGGAATAAATCAAGTCGAGCGAGAGGCTACATTTTCAACTCACCGCTCGGGAGATAAGAGGAGGAAACCAGCTACGGCTTGGATGGTTTTCAGGACCCACCTCGCACCCCGTTCATCGGTTCTGCTGGGGCTACAAATTTGCTCCGGGAGCTCTTAGAGCATGGGCAACGCAGAGCGCTCCGCGACGGATTATTTTGTGTACACAGCATGTGTGTAAATATGCACCAGTTCTCTGAGAAGCAGGCCCAGGTTTTCCGCAGAGAGCACTGCCCGGAAAACAAAGAAAGGGCGTTTGTATCTCTTCGGCATAAAACCCAGGGACCGCAATCGCCGGTCTCCGGAGGCAGCTCTGCTCCGGGCACGGGCACGTGTTCCCCCAGACAGGTCCCATCCCATCCTCTGAACGTCCCTGTGCTGCCGAAGATGCGCTCAACCACCTGCCCGGTTCAAGGGGAGGACGAGCAATTTTGGTCTCCTGTTGCCCAAGGCTGCCCTGATCTTGATGCCCACCACTGTCAATGGAAGAAGATGCCTCCAAAACTCTCTGGCTGCCTCCTCGTTGCTTAGAGGCTTGCTTAGCATTTTCTTCAACCCTCCATGTTATTAAAAAAAACCAAACTAGCATCCTCACAGTAGTCATAAAAATCCTTCCACATGTCTCCGTGTAAAAACCCATTTTTATAAGAGACACGGTTCCGTGTCCAAGGGTGTCAGCACCACATCTTTCCAAAATGATGCTGGAAATCTTAGAAAGGCAAAGACTGCAGAGTGCTGCAGCAAACAGCACTCTGTAAATGCCCTGGCGTCAGCCTGCTGTTTTCAGGAGAGGTCAGCGTATTTACATAGACGTGTTACTAGGGCAGCCACCAAAATCTCCTCTGGGATGTTTTGAAACCTTAAAAAAAAAACCTCCAATTTTTTTTTTTTTTTTTCAACATCTGCAGTCAATGAAAGGAGAGATGCAAATCCGCTGTCATTTGCATGCAAATTTTTTTACATCAAATCAGTGACAGAATGCACAATAAACACACTTTAAATTGAAATATTCCAAGTTCACTTCCTCCTAGCCTTGCCTGCAGCTGGGATCCAATTTTCATGCGCGGCTCCACACAGGTGACCATCCTCCAGCAGCTCTGAAGCCAGGAAGAGTGCGGGGAAAATGGAATTACAGAGGCGAAGTAATTGCAGCCAGCTCATGACTCAAAAACCAGCTGTCAGGAGAGAGAGTAAAGATGAAGGTTCTTCAGAAATAAACGCTGTTAAAAGAGTCTGTATCTGTCTTAAAGCCTAAAGCATCCTTTATGATAACCGCTAACATTTTGATCACAGGGAAATATGATAATCAGTCACCCTAGAGTCCACACAGTCAGGAATAACAGCAAATATCTCTGCAAGGCTTGTTTGCTGACAGCCTTTAAACAGCTCATTTGACGTACGCCGCCACTGCGAGGGAGGGCAGTGCTCCTAACGTCGGCGCAGAGATGGGCCAAGGACGCGCAGCAAGGCTGGGGGCTTTGCTCGGGTCGTGTGGGAAGGGCAGCAGAGCTGGGAACCGAGCTGTGCTCCCCCAGGCCTTACAGTCACGCTTTTGCGTCCCGCCGCCAACCCCGTTCCC
>NW_010532053.1:0-4751 GCF_000687285.1 Phaethon lepturus | reverse complement strand
GGCCGCGCGGGGTGGCGGGCACCAGCCAGTCCCCGGCTATACATTAAGCTACGCACCGCGGGTCTCAGTAGCTGCGCCGTTAGCCGAGGCATGTTTTTATGTAGCCTGTGCACTTCACGTATAGACTATTAGAATCAAAATGCATCAAAGCCTTTTATAGCCGGACTCTACCACGCTGCTAGCGCCACGCTTCCTCCCAGGGTAAGGCCAAGCACCAGCCTTACTTCAGCAGGTTTGAGGACTGCTTGCTGCGCGAGCCTCTCCATCCCCGCCAGAGCTGTGGCAGACAGGTGGGCAGGCAGCGCGGCAGGGGCTGGAGAGAGTCGTCCCAACAGCAATAAACTGAACTCAAGCGTTTGTGTGGTGCTGCGCTGGTTATTTCTCCTTGGCAGTAGCCAAGGGGCTCGAGAATTGAAAAAGGGGCTCAGTGATACGGGGCAGAGGAGATGTGAGGTCCCCTGATCAGACCTCGGAACGCACCGGGCGGATCCTCGTGCTGTGTTTGAGCGCAGAATTTATTCCCACTTGTTACAGCCCTTGTAGGGTGTGCTGGAGGAGCCTCTGCTCCGCAGACCCTGCGGTACAGGGAGCCTGCCATTGGGAAGAGCTGGTTTAACGCTAAACTGCCTGGGGACAAGTCAAAAAATGGAGCGATTAGGCAGCTTCTGCAATAAATGTGGTGAGTAAAGTCCTACTCTATGAATGCAGAACAGCTCAGCCATAGCTATAAAACCAGGGAGGCTTCTGAAGTGCTGTGCATTGCTTCGCAGGCTGCTTTGGTCAAATCTCCATGTGCAGCAGCTGACGTTGGTCCCGGACACGAGGGTTTAACGCGAAGCTTCAAGTAAAGCTTAACACTTCCGCGTCTGCCGCTTGTGAAGAAGGGTTGGATGGCGGGCTCCTGCCCTTCTTCCCGTCAGCCAGGGGCTTGAAATGCTGCAGGGGAAAGGAACGCGTTAGTGCAAAGATCCGGCTCTCGCTAATTAAGAGTACATGCGTGCATCTGAACATACGCCTGCTCTGTATGAGCTGTGTGCTCGGCAGTCACCCTGACTTCGCTGGGAAAAGCGTTCCGGGCTTATGCTGGACCATTAAACAACACGGCATCGAGCCTTGCGGCACATCAGGGGCTCGGGAAATGCGAAGCTTAGCAAATGTTCTTTGGACTCCTTTACGGTGGCCTGCCAGCCCTTTACAAGCACCCACAGCACAGCCAGACGTAAGGAAAGAAGCTTTGCAACGCTTCCAGCTGGGTGAGCGGTGCCTGCCTGGCGTCGCTTACCTGCGAGTTCTTGAACTCTGAGTAGAGGGAGAAGAGGACGTGCAGAGGCTGGATCCGACTCTTGTACACGGGGATATCCAGAATGGCTACGAGTGAGAGCAGAAGCGCATGAGAGTATCTGGGCTGCACCGCCCTGCACAGGCTGCTGTAAGTAAAGGCTGAGCTTCCCACTGCCCCCCACGACTCGGGCCTTTGCTTGTCAAAGACTGCGGGCACCTGCAGGACAGCAGTCCGCTTCCTACTGAAGGCAGCGGAGAACGATCTTGACTACTTGGGGCTGAGCCCGCATCTGAAAGTCTCCTGCTGCAAGTGAGACAGTGCCAGGCCCGCAGCACGCTTGTGTCTTCATCACAGTCTCCCCGGCTTACCACATATCATGTCGATGTACTCGGCCAGGTCACAGTTCATCTCTGCAGTCGGGAGGCCCACCTGGAACAGACGGGGCTGGCAGCTCGGCTCCCATACGGCAAGATCCCGAGAGCACACGCTGCTCTCAGGCCGAGCACAGAGGCCACCGGGGCAGCAGCTGGGAATTCAGGCGTTAGGCTGCTCCCCCGACTTCGGGCAAGGAAGAAATGGTAGGTAGGAACAAACCAGAACGGGCCAGGCTGCGGGCACAGTCCTCAAAACCGAGCAGGAACCCAGCTTTCGTGGAAGACAGTTTCTAACGTCACGTGCTGAGCCAACTACTTGTCGCTCAGACAACGTACCTTTCCCAAGAGCTCCTCAAATTCCGGTGACCATTCCTGCATCAGGGTCTCAATGTCGGGCATTGGCCTGCGAGGGAAGAGAAGAACATAAACTTTAGGATCACACGCAACTGAAATGGCTTCCTACCGCCAGACCGCTGTAAAAGGGGACAGCCTCCGTTCTAAGCAGCTGAGAGCGAGCCGTACGTCCGCCGAGGGTCAATATGGGCCTTTTGATTTATCAAAACAAGCCTAAGCTTGCTAAGTTAAGTTCTGCGTGCTAGCCGTTAAACCAATTCAAGTTACGTACGGAAAGAGAAGTGCAGAGAGGGAAACTGAGCGTCCTGCACGCACGCGTGGTATGACCACCCTGAAAATCAGCACGTCTTCTCCCTCTTGGAGATATTTTGACTCAGCACTCCTTGACTTTGCTACCAGCCTCTCACTGACCTCAGCTTACGCTGTACGAGCGTGTGTGGCGCAGAGTTGACGTAAGGGCTCACCTGGTGTAATGGACCGTGGCGGGAGGTTTGCAGCGATGCAGCTCGCTGATACTTTCAATCCAGCTCTCAATGGCTTTGGGATTCTTCTCTGCATTCTCCACACTCTTCACTTTTATCTGCTGCTAAAAACAGAATGTAAACCTGGAAGCACTTGTGACCTTTTGGGGCTTTTTTGCAAACCCTGCGTTCACTCCTGATTAACCACGTGTTTTCTCTTTCCTAGCTGCACTATACCAACTGATTTCTGCAGACAGAAGAGTGGCTGGGAAAGAAAACACCGAGTAAAACCAGGTATTGACAACCAAAAGGAAACAGAGCTTCACCTGAAGGAAACAGATGCAAAGTCTGTAGCAAGACTTGCCTGAAGCAAGGCTCAGATCCCTTGCAGTTTAAAGCTATAGGTTAAAGAAAAAGGTTATGCTTTTTCTGCTTTTAAAGCCAAGTTATCAGTTGTGCTGCAACACAGTAGGCACCTAGACAAAAGTAAGAGCAAAATGCAACATTTTTGCTACAGTCAGCATGCAGCAAGTGCCTCCTCCCTCTCCACGACTCACTGTGATGTTGTGCTGCTTGGAGTTCTCTGTCAGCCAAAGGGAGAGCACGGTGGGATCTGACTGCTTGGTCGACGGCTCGTCCAGGACGAGCAGGCCAAGGTTATCAGGCTTGCCATCAGGACGGGGAACCTGCAGATAAGCAGACACCCTGTTTTCTACGGGAGTCCAGAGCGGGGGAAGTCAGGGCTATTTTGTACAGAGCCTCCCTGCAGTTTAAAAATCAGGCCCTAAAAGGAACAGGTAAGCAGGCTCTCCCGAACATGAATTGTTAGTGCAGTGCTACCTGAAAAGCACAAGGCGGTGGAGAAGGGAAAACGCAGCCCTCGCCCTAAATGATGTTCGTGACCTTTGAGAGGTGCCTGAACTGAGTGTGGTTTCCAAGGTCTCTAGAATGTTATCTCCAACAACGCAGGGCAACGGTGTGCACCGCTGCAAGGACGGGACGGACTCTGGTGCCCCTCTCGCACCCGTGCCGCGTTCAGTTTCAGCTCATGTGGCAGGAAGTGCAGAGGAATCTGAACCAACTGTACCTTTAGGAAGGCGTCAATGTCTCCAACTGCAGGAATAAAGTCTGGAATAAAAGGCTGCAGTTTGTGCTCGATCTCTATTGTTTTGGGAGTGTACCTGGAAAAAAACACCACCACAGCGTGGGTAACTATGAACTGTCCTGCAAAACTTGCCACGATAATTGGCACAAAGGAGAGCTAAGAGCGGGCTAAAACCCCTTCGCCTCACCTCTTGATGTACTCAAAGAGTTCTTTGATTTCAGAAGATACGGGCAGGTAGTCATAATCTGCTAGATTGAAGTCCCTAGAGAAAGGAAGAGAAACACGGGCAAAGATTAACGGGTGGCAGGTTCTGTACAAGCAGGAACTGAGCCCCAGCTGTGCAAGACCATCGTGAAGGAAGCCGAAACAGCAGGGAGTCAGTCTTCTCTTACAAAGCCTTCTTGCACACAAATAACACTACTGGGCCACGTTTTGCCTTGGGCCTCCTGGGCAAAACAAGGTACTGCAGCGATGGGCACTTGCTTGTGATTATAGAGACTAGTATGGGGGATGTCAAAAGGTGAGTAAGTGCTCTGCACAAAGTCAGGTGTTAGGACAGCAACTAGGGGGTTTAGTATCGTTTTGGAGTTGAAAACCATGGAAAAGGAGGAGGATTATCAGGAGATGAATGGCATGTTTGAGATATTCCTTCTCTCTCTTGGGCATCCACTGTCCGCCAGGGCTAGAGCCGAGACAGGAGGCTGGCTGACACCTGCAGTCATTCCCAGCTGTGCCTTTTCGTTGGTACAGCAAAACAGGGCACGGGGATGGCCCGAGGAGCCGTCCTGGGTGGCTGCAGTTCTTTACGCAAAGAAACTTCTTTCTCCTGGGCCGCCCGGGTACAAAGAGGAAGGAGGTGCCTGTCCCCATGCCCATGGCCATGCTCGCCCTCGTCGGAAGATGAGCAAACCGGCTGAGCCATAAGAGCCCATACGGCCCCTGCCCGCCACCGGAGCCCAGCTCCTCTGGCCAGTAGCGCCGCTTACCCCTCCAGCGCAGCCCCGTGCTCCTCTGAGTCATCCTCCGAGTCGGTTTCAGAGGAATCCTCGTCCTCCGAGTCGTCGTCGTCGTCGTCCTCGCTGAGAGCAGCGGGGGGGGCCGAGCGGGCGGTCACCGCCTCCTCCTCCTAAGGGAGCAGGACCGGGCCTTACCAGGCTGTCTCACCAGGCCGCCCC
>NW_010532052.1:14696-15047 GCF_000687285.1 Phaethon lepturus | reverse complement strand
CGCCGCGTGCAGCCGCCGCCGCTGCGGGAAAGCGAGGCAGACCTGGTTCTTCTTCCTTCTAGTTGTCCTTCTGCTTCCATCCGCTTCGGTGGTGGTGGCACATCCGCCAAACACACACTAAGGTGGTGCCACTGGAGGGTCACTGTGGAGGGCACCTGCCTCCTTTTGCTACGGGAAGCGCACCTGGTTTGCAGTCACAGGGCAAGCGGTCTGGGGCAGAGGTACTACCCAGCAATGATCTCCCTTCCCATGGATCCAGATCCCTTTTTTTGTGTGTGTGGATTTGGCAGCACAAAACACGTCAGAAGTCAGGTGCAAAGGTAGTTCCAAGCCCCCCTTTCCACTGACTCG
>NW_010532052.1:0-14665 GCF_000687285.1 Phaethon lepturus | reverse complement strand
GCGGCCCCTTACAGCCGGAGCGCAGGGTGAGCGGGGGCTGCACCCTCCCGTCTCGGACTGGACAGAAACCCAAAGCAGCGGGCTGCGATAAACACTCAGCCCCTTTTTTTCCAGCCCCACCTTTGCATCTGCTATGCCAGGTCCAAAGGGTGTAAGTGGAACAGCTGGCAGTGGACTATACCCAAAACACCCTCTCCTGGTCACTCAAACTGGCTTATGGCCCGGAGACACGGAGGGTGCACCGCGAAGCGGCGGCGCTCCAGAAAATCTGATCTTTCCTTTCCTCCAAACACCTGTTTTCCAGTGATCGCTGCTGGCCGCGTGTTACTTCACGGTTGTTGCTATTTGCATCCATCTGAAGTTTAAGAGGGTCTCTTGCAAGTGTTGGATTAGATTTAACTTGTTTTTATTCTGCCAACGCCCAGGACGCCTATGCGAATACAGCTGTGACCCTTCCCCACGTGTGTGGAGTGCACGCAGCATGCTTACTTATAATAATGCAGCATCTGTATGAAAACAAAGAAAACAAAGATCTTGGTACTCCTGAGGTTAATATTTATATCACGAAAATAAAATTAATTTCTTTGTAACAATGTTTTTTCCTAAATACTGATAACATTGGGTACAGAAGAAAATCATATCTACAACAGAATAAGGGCTTTAAAACAGACCCAGATCTTACTTATGGCGATCTAACCCCAGTGATTTCTCAGGTTTACACAAAAATAACAGAGCTGAGGTACGGAAGTCAATGCCCTAAGAGGTCTGCATAAGAAGATGACAAGCTTCTTTGTTCCATCCTCCTTTCTCCATTGCAAGTTAGATATATCAAGGGCTGAAACCTGAACTTGAGTCAAGAAGGAGTTTTTAAGAATAACTGGACAGGAGGCACATCCATGTGGTGCAGCCTTGCACAGTCAAATCACTAGCAAAATTCCCCGGAGGTGCCAGCAGGCCCTCTTTCATTTTTCTCCCCTTGCTTCAACGGGAACCTCTCCTCTGCTACGTCATGGAGCACGGGAGAGAAAATGAAGCCTTGAGAGCAATTCTCCCAAGTCTAAATCCTGAGTGGCCATTTTAGGGGAGCATAATCCAGTTATCACTGAAAGGATGGTGTAAGTACTAACAGAAACAGGTGAAGAACCATAAAATGAAGTCTCCTTCGGGAGAAAGTCTGGGAAGTCTCCCATATCCTTAGCAGAAGCACAGCTGGAAAGGAACATTTCTCTAGTTCGCGTCTGGCGGCACCGCCACTCTCCTAGATGCAAGAGATCACAAGTATTGTTATTTTTTCATCTCAAGTCATTGAACACTTGGATAAAAAACCTGTAGTGTTCTTTAGAGGATGCCTGCGGAGCTGTGATGCAGGAAACGGGTGTCGAGCCTCGTTAAAGCCCGATGTATGAAGGAGACGCTGTGTGAAAGGTTTCTGGCTCACACCGGCAAGTCCAGCTGTTTTGCTGTGGCCAGCTGCAGCGCAAGGACTCTCTGCTGCTCCTCGCGTTGCTGAGGCATGGACACGAGCCATAGAGTGAAGCCCAGCCCAACCTGCACCAAGAGCCAGCTAAGACTTCACAAAACACAACAAACTTCAAACTGTGGAGATCTAGTGCCTTTGCTAGCTTAATTTTCTCAGGAGAGTAGCAAAAGCTCTTAGCAATAAAGAAACAGAGCAGAAAACAGCCCCGTCCAAAAGGCAACATACCTGGTTCTCTAGCTTCCCTATAATGTTTTAATTGCGAAAACAGCACTTCAGACATCTCCTATCAATACCTACCCTTGTGGGATTTTGCAATTTTTCGTTTGACTCCCGCACAGATATTTAACCAGGAAAATATAGTTTTGGGTTTTAATCCCAACTCATTTCATATCTATCCATACAGAGGAATGTAAATGACCGGAAATTACAATGAGTGACATGCACCTGAACACAGTTTGCATATAGTCAAATCAAGCAAACTCTGGGTATGCAGAAATCAGAGCAGATGACCTTGCAAATGGCCACCAGCTTATCTTTGTATTTTTCAAAGAGCGGGAGGGCAGATTCCATGTCCTGTAATAAACCAGCTCACGTGCTCTGTGGGGACTGCTGGGTGCTAAGCTGAGCCACGGCAAACAAAACCACACGCAACTGCATTATTGGGCATCCTGAAATACAAGTCGTGAAAATGACCGTTTGGGACAGCGGAGATCAGTCTACTGTGTTACTAACAGCCTCTGAAGAAACTAATTACCCAGCCCTTTCAGAAGAAAATGAAAAGACAGATTCAAAGAGAGTTGGAGGTATCTAGTCCAGGTAACTCTGCAAGTGAGCAGAGGAAGAAAGACCCCATTCTTCCTACTTTGGCTGAACTGAGCCTCATCTTCTAAGAGCTGGGAAACCTCTGAGAAAGGCGTCTTGGCAACTTACTAGGTCTCTGGCAGCCTGGTCCTGAGTGGAGTCCTTCGCAGAGGAAAGGCAGCTGTCAGTGACAGCGAACGGGACTCACTGAACCAACGTGCCAGACCAGTCCCATGAATCACTGCCTTCTCAGCTGAGCCCTTCGTCACTCTGGGCTCTTCAAGAGCACAGGATCATGTTCAAGAGCTGCACCAGCAAATAGCATATGGACACAACAATTTCCCACGCTCCCTGTCCTCAGCTATGGTAAAACTTCACTGTGGGCTTCCAGCAATGAGAGCCTCACCCAGTGCCATGTGGGATGGAGGGTAAGTGGGCAGGAGACTTCTCCCCATCCCTGGGAGATGGGGCAAGACAGCCACTCCCGCTGAACCTCAACTCCATCTGTCACTGTTGGCAACAGGGTCAGCACTTACCATCTTCAAGCGATGCCCCAGCGTTCACCCTGCCTTGCCACAATCTGCATCCACCAAGACAGCAGGGATGAAGCAAGACCACTGCATGCAGCTGCACCTCTCCCCCCCCAAAAAAAAGAAAGCGGCGGGGGGGGCAACCTAAGGACTTTGAGAGAAAGCTCTGAGCATCCTGATACTACAGCAGCCTTCAGGTGCTGATCATGAAACAACTTCTTTGAATAAATGGCCCCACATACACACAGAGATTGTCAATGGGTGTGCTGCACTCACTGGGAGTGCAGACGACAGGATTTGACGAGAGGATTTCAGAGAGCGCTGACATCTGCTCTTGCATGTTATATACCACATTAGCCCACTGCACAGCCACTTGCCACTGCCTCAACTCAGTTTAGAGGCCCTGTGTAGTACAGAGCTGAGTTTCCACCCTGACTTTCCCAGGCAGGAATAATGACCCCTAAAGAAAAGGGAAGTTATCTAGTGATGCTTTGATCGGAGCTCCCCACATAGTGCTCCATTTAGCTTCTTCCCACAGCGCTCGCTCTATTTGTTCGCTTCCTCCCACTTTGTTGTGCGTCCAGAAATGTTCTGAGCACAAAAATACTCTCTCTATATATCTATAAGCCAGTGCCATTCAGGACTTCAAAGCTGCCCTCTCCAGGCAGTGCACTTCACAAGGACAGACCTTCCTGCTAGATAATCCCAGGTCCTTTGCATTTCATGGGTTCCCCAGTGGTCATGTGCTGAGCTAAGGAGGTCCCAAGCAGCAGGTCCAGGAGACGCAGCATCCAACATACACACATTCTCACAGAAATCAGTTAACATGGTCATGCTGTCTCCTAGTCCCCACCCGCAACTCACCATTTTTTGCAACGGTCAACAAAATTTGTCAGATGGACAAAGTTCTTGGAGATACAAAATTCCTACAAGGTTGGTGAGAGTTGGTGGCCATGTAGATGACACCGACCCTCTCCGTTCTCCCTCGAGGCTACCAAGATAAGAGGCACACACCCAGCTGCTGAGTCCAACACTGGCAGCCATCCAAACATGACCTGGCTACCCAGCTCTGGGCTAATCTCAGCACGTGCTACCCCTTGCCTGCCTGGCAATCCAACAAGCACAGGGAGGCGACGTGGAAGAGAGCTGGGGAATTACAGGGAGGCCACAGGGACGCAGAAGAAAGCCAAGGTACTGTGGTGGGCACAGCCCAGAGGGTACGCAGAGGAGCTGGTGGTACCACAGCAGGGATCAGGGACACATACAGGGAACTGGAGATACAGCACCAGGAGTGCTGGGCCATCATGGGAGCGTTATAGTACACGGGCAGAAGACTGGGATTGCCACGGTGCAGAGGTCACAAATCCCTGGCGGAAAAAAGCTTTATTGGTTGTGCTACTCACAAGATTACTTGTTTTCTGTCAATGGGGGACACATGTACTTTACCTCTACTGCGGCTGGTCACCGACAAGGAGCCAAGCGCCTCTTTGCGCTCTTTGGTGACAGAACACGCAGCCCTGGCACAGCCGAAATAGCGGATGCAAAAATCTGAATATTAAAAAAGGTAAACCCAGTGTCCACACCACGTCACAGAAATAGGAAACACACATGGGAAGGAGCCAGGCACCTCACCTGGACCATGGCGCTGCACTGCCCATCGGCTCCTGAACCCCAAAACACGCCGTGACGGAGTGGGCTCGATCGCACTGACAGTGTTCTGGCTTGTCCACATCTCACCCCCTGCGCTTCCAAAATGGGGGGATGGGGCCCTGCTTCCCCCCATGTCAGTGATGCTTCGGGGTCTTTCAGGAGGCTGTACTCGCTCCCATGCCGGGAAGCTGAAGGTTTGCTCAGCCGTGGCGCCGGTGCTCTGCCGTGCCGGGCTGGGCGCATCCGTACACAGCCCCTGACCGTGGATGCCACGCAGCCACCTCGCCTGCCCTCAAAGGCAGTGTACGTAGACATATTACCTCGCCCAGGCATTGCACACAAAATCCATTTATTTTGATGCTGACTGGCGCTGTGGTAGGACATCAGATCCGTCCCCAAGCGCCGTTGCAGAAGCAGCTTGCTCTTCAGATCACAGCCCGTTGAAAACAATCCAAATCTCCCTGTTCTGTGCATGACCCGCTCCTCTGCATTTTTTTTTTGGCTTTGCGTTAAGACCCTCGATGCCACCTGTGCACTCACTACAAGATAAGACAAGACAAGCGCTCCACGCGCCAGCAGCTCTGCGCGCCGAAGCCCTCCGCGGCGGCCGAGCCAAACGCCAGCACTGCGCGTTACGCCGTTTTCTAGGGCGGACAGGGGCTACGCCGTGCTCCTACAGACTCCTCGTCCCACTGCCTCATTGTTTATGCTTTTTTGGGTGAGCCACATCACCATTTTCATCCGCGGACCTGGGTGCAAGAGCAGCACCGATCCCCTGCGTTTGCATTAAGCACCCCGTTGGCAGCATTGCTCTGCGCACAGCACTGAGCGTCTGTGGAGATGGGTATCAGTTCCTGCCCCTGGCACGGTTTCATCGGGGCCACGATCCTCACTATGTTTTTCTCACCGTTTTCATCATTCACAGCAACTCAAAGAGGGGGAATAAAAATTTGCCAGGCCCCAGAGGGGGTACTTTGCACTCCCTGCATGGTGGGGCCACCACGCAGTGCAGCGAGGGTTATCACACCCGCGCACCAGCTGATCCACACCAATAGAAAAGCCAACCCCAGCAGGGGAAATGGAGGGATGGATGGATAACCACCTGCTGAAGAGGAAAACGCTGAGCAAACTAGGTGCTATGGCAGTTCATATCCTTTCTTTGATCCCAGCTGTATCTTTGTACTGCGTATAGAAAGCAGAGAGAAGAACAACAAACCTTTCTGCTAAGCCAATGACTCTCTCAAATGCATTTTCCTGCTCTGTAATGGGAACGGAGGCTCAAACCCTAGCCTGCATTAATGAAAAAACAAACAAAAGCAGAAGTTCATTAGTGATGAAAGTTGCATTTCCAGCCAATTATTTATTTGTTTTTGCCTCTAAAGACCCTATCTATGCATTGCATAGGAGCCTATTGGAAGCACTTCCAGTAAAAGTCTTTGGTCAATTTGTTTAAACTCTTACCACAATAAACAGCAGGATTAAACAGCGTATCATCCACTTGGCCTCATCACCATCTCCTCACTCGTTCCCATGACGAAATCCGGAAAAACTCACCACCCTCACAGTTTTTCCCAGAGTTCAGCAGATTCACGCCCTGTTAGTCCATGACTAAAAACAAGTTTCAGAAGAAAGGGGAGGGGAGGGTGCTCTACCTGCAGCCCTCCAAAAATTGAGTGAGCACAGATAGAGCCCTTAGACAGGCCCTTAGCTGTTGGTCCTGAACTCAGAGGGGATTTCCAGGATCTGAGGAGTTCAAGCGACTTACGCTGAACCTTTTAGTTCTACTATACCCACCCTACTCTTGCAAATTACTTGGCCTTCAGGCACAATCACTTCAGTAGTGTTCCACACGAGTCCTGCAAACAGCTTGGCATGGGTGGAGAAAGGGCAACACCACCAGCCAGCCCAGGAGTTGCAATTTCAGCATCCTTCCAGTCCCTACTTCCGATCCAAGGTGCTCATTGAACGAGGAAGGTGCAAAGCACCTCTGTGGGATTTTGTAGCCGTTGATGTCATACACTGGTCCACTCTCTTGCCTCTATCAACAGACAAAACCACTTTAGATGCTCTCTAGATCTACAAGCTCCGCACCACAGCCTATGGAAAGTACCTTCACGTTGTTACCGTCACCCTGCATTGCCCTCATTCTTTATGCCTCATGTTAAGCTGTGCTCTTGCTGTAAGCCCTTGCGCGCGTGGGAGTCCCTAGTGCACGCAGCGCATCCGCATGCATTATTTTAAGCCTGGAAAGAACCGAGCAACATGGGGCTCTTTTTTCTGGCAGAAGCTGTACCAGCCAGAGCTGCATCGATAACAGAGTACTGACTAACGAGCGAGGCGCTCTGAAGGCACTAATTATGCCAAAGAAATCACAAACTTTCTTGATTTTTCGATCACATCACATCACATCCATCCTGCAAGACAGAGAGACAGGAGGAGTCCTACAAAGTGCAATCATCAGATTTGCTGATCTGCTGTTTGTAGCATCCCTGGGGAAAAGTGATGGCTAAAGGTATTAGATGGAGCTTGGGACCTGCCACTTTCCATACTGCTGCAGACCATCTGTGCCGTTCCATCTCTATGAGACAGAGGTCACTGGGGCTGTTAGTGTCCCTCCAAATTAATGGCATGATTGAAAAGAAAACTTGGTTCCCAAGCCCTCTGGACCAGGCATTAGCCCAGGACTGCAGGCAGAAACACAAGCTCTCTGCTCAATTCCCCTTTCAAGGTAAAGACACAGGATGACTGCTGTGTGATCAACGATGTTTTTCAGCCCGGAAACCACACTTCCTCCCGCCACGTGTTGGCTACCACTGGTCCCGAGCGAGCACCTTAAAAAACTGCGTTTCCTGCACAACGCAACCATTTGATTTCCAGCGCCTGCCCCCCACCCCGGGGCTGGCTGCAGGCGGCTGGGGCACGGCTCGCACCGCAAAACCAATGGCCCAGGGGCAAGGGTGCTAATTCCAACCCTTGTTTGCTGTTAGGGATTTAGGGATGCAGAGACAGGGTGGGAACAACACTGTGTTTTCCTTTTCTGGAGCACCAGGCCACCTACGCCACGACTTCGCTCAGGCGCTGCAGGTCTACGGCGAGGACAAAGCGGGTCCCTGCCCCGCTCGCCCTACCCACGGCTGCTGCAGGGGCAGGTGTCCCTTGCCCAGCGGGAAGCAACTTCGTCTCTCCTTCCCCAGCTCCAACCATGGTCCCACGCCACTGCGAGCATGTCTGGACCCTGGGACAGGGTGTCCCTCAGAGCCCCCCAGGGCGCACGCGGGGCTGGCTGCCCTCACAGCCCCGCTGCCCAGCTGGGAGCTGCGGGACATGAGCAGGTTTTTGCAGCGCTGCAGCAGTAAAAGGGATTCAAGAGCCCAGGCCAGGTATCATCTGTCCGTGAGGTTAAGCTTGAACCAGAGCAACGTTATGCCCTTGCAAAAAGAGGGATTTTGAGCCGACTAAATTCTTGATATTCCCCTTTTTGCAAAACCAGTGTTTTCATCCAAGGCTAAGAATTTCTTAGAGACTAATAAGGCCAAAACTCTGCAAACATTTGGGCACTGCCTGACGTTTTACCGGGAGCATCTGCGTACATAACTGCATTCCCATGCAATACTTGGCAGCCTCCCGTTCCCACAGGCAGCAGGAAGCACGTGTAAGACTGCCTGGTATCACCCCTTTAGCATCTCTGGTAACAACATGATTATTAATCATTGTTAATCACATTAATACTCTTTAAGACTATTGCACACCTGTTCCCTAGCACCATCTGGAGGCAAACTCTGTCCTTCACCCAATTTAGTGGAAAAGGTGCTTGTAGATGCAGGATACCAACTGGCTCTGACTACTCCAGGTCAAACACTCTGCAAAAATTCAGGTGTTTGCTGATCTGAATAGGCATTGTAAGAGAAAAATTATCCAAGTTTGGTTGTTTGCTGCAGGCCAAAAACTGTTTAGGAACATGCGTTTAAACTTAACAAGCTAGGCAAAAAGCAGAACACAGTTGTTCTGCTAAAGAGAGGAAAAAAAACTTCTTGGCAATGTGGTTTGAAGAAACCGAGGAAGAAAACAATAGAGCAAACCAAAAATCTAAGAACAGTATCACATAACAAGCTTTTGCTTCCATTTTTTCCTACCTGGGAGCTGATACCTTTTAAATTTGCATCCTCCTCAAAACAGGAAACCAAACCCTTGCCTTGCAGTCCTACACCCAAAAGGCAGACACCACATTAATTCAGAACAGGGCATTACAAACCATTTTGCAAAGGGTCAGCTGGTAAGATGCTTTAACCACGAAGACAGGAAGGAGTCTGATCTGAAAAATCACATAGACGCTCAAGACATAGAAGACATGTGCCCAAAGTTTAAAAGCCAAATGCTCTCACCATGGGCTGGTATGACAGATGATTTTGTACCTGAAGTGGTCCTGGACAAAGCTAACGCTTGTGTATTTTCTTCACTGAGCTAGTAACACTGCCCTCCTAGGGAGACAAAGCCTCTGCTTCCCTAGTGGTCCTCCGAACAATCGAGTGTCACACAACCCACCTCGTTCATTGCCGTCTTGTACTCAGCCAAATTTTGCTCAGTGTTTCAACAGGCCCACATCCACACAGGTGCTGTGAGGGATTGTACCTGAAGTGGTCCTGGACAAAGCTAACGCTTGTGTATTTTCTTCACTGAGCTAGTAACACTGCCCTCCTAGGGAGACAAAGCCTCTGCTTCCCTAGTGGCCCTCCGAACAATCGAGTGTCACACAACCCACCTCGTCATTGCCGTCTTGTACTCAGCCAAATTTTGCTCAGTGTTTCAACAGGCCCACATCCACACATCGTGTGAGGGAGCACACGATTCAGTTTTTAGGACACTGGCCAATGTAGCAGAATCCAAAGCAGATGGGTACCTCCAAGACGTCCCAAAACTGGGCTTGTCTCCCTTTCACATCCCATGTCTCCCAATACTGAGCAGTCAGAAGCGCAAGTCCTTGAAGTAATATGAAACGCGGGGTTCTTCCTTTGAATATTACTTTAAAAAACATAAATCTTTAAAAGCCAAAGTAAACCTTTCTCAAAATAGAGAAGATTTGAGCTACTGTCAAGTTACTGTATACAAGGGAAAAGGAGAGGAATAGAAGGGCTACAATTCTTTCGTTCCAACTGTATTGTGAAAGAAATCAGGTGTTGCTTCTGCACCACAAGCAGAGCCCAGTAAACACAACACAGAATGTCCATCCAGCTGGGGGTTTTTAATGGCTCAGAAAGGGATGTGCAGTCTGCAAACCCTAACAGGAGCTTACATATCACATGAGTGGGCCCACAACTGAGTGGCTTCCAGTCAGCAGAAACTAAAGAATGAGAGGGACGTTAAATACCACACAGAGGCTAGGAGCAGCTGAGCAAGGAGTCTGGGAAAGACGAGATGCGCGTTGGTTTTATTCATTATACCATAAATAATAGTTTCCACAATATCATACACTTCAGTTTCCAAGTCTATATCCGAAGAAAGTTCCGAAGTTTGGGGAATACTTTCAGTGCATTCTGTGTAGTCACTTCTATAACTTCTTCAATTGAAGTTTCTTTTATTTTGGCAACATATTCTGCAGCTATGTAAATATTTTTTGGTTCATTTCTCACCTGAAAAAAAAGCCAAACAGACCAGAGCAAATTACAGATCCCTACCGATGACAGGTGTTTCAGATTCAGTACTTCAAGACAACCACAGTCATCTGAAACACAACTTGTGGCACCTGAGACAGAGAAATTACATGTGTCTATTCTTCTTGGATTATTTTCCCCTTTGCCCGTTTCTAGAATTTCTTCTCCTTTCCCAGCCTCAGGAACACAGACTTTTTAATCTCATCATTTTCACTTGGCAACTTCTTTCATCCCTTTGTCCATGCTTACACTACTTCACCCTCCCGTGCCCGTAACTAACCTCCATAAGGTGTGGGTTTGGATATGCATACATAGAGTCCCTCCCCCATCACTTACCTGTTTTTCAGGCCCCAGAGCAGGAGAGTCCGTTTCTAAGCACATACTTTCCAGAGGTAACAGTTTTACAAGCTTCTGCTTCTTGAAGAAAATAAGACAGCTATTAAACACTTCATGCACTTAGACCTGTGGGGAAAAATGCATGAAGAGAGGATATTCTCTGTATTTAAAAACAGTATCAAAAGACTTTGGTGCCACTGTCTGCATTTTTATCAACAATTTCAAAATGGAAGCATGAATACCAGGAGCGGCTCGAGAAGTCCCTTCAAGTGAGGATTATCCTGTTTTCTAAATAACTGAAGTACCATTACCAAAACACTGAATTCATTGTCATTTATCAAATCATGTAATTATATTGCACAAAATACCCTATATTTAGAGTTGCCAATGCAATTTTTAATTTGCTATTTTTCTGTATATACAATATTTGTGTACCTTTTTCCCATCTCTCCTTTTACCCTTTAGCCCCAGTTTGCTTTCCTTTCTCCAAGTTCCTAACCTTACCTGTGTCCATCTCTCACACCCCCTCCGCTTGAATCATGCCTTTCACTTTCCTGCATTTCCTGAGCTTATCACAGAAAGTGATAATGGTGCAGGATGGAAACAGACTGCTACCCCAAAATAAGAAGTTAGCATAGCTTGCAGCAGCCCAGAGCAGAAACTAAAAGAGCAGCCTCACCAAATCAAGGGCTGAACCTGACCAATCATGTATTTAAGTAATTTAGCTGCTTCTTTGCTGGGCACACCTTGTGATAATCACAATTTTTCAAATGTCTAACTTAAGCCAACTGTGAGCAGATTTCCTTTTGAACAAAAAAGGCCATAGCACTGAGAAACTAGTTGTTTTCCATGTGTCACATCCCTACTCTAAAATGGTACAGTGACAGAAGCTTCCAAAGAAGAGTTCACTAGAAACCACGTAAGAAAAAAATTCCTATTTTCTTAACCCTTGTTTCTCAGGAATAGCAGAACAGTTTTAGGCAAAATTTCGCCACAAAGGTCTAGCTATGACAAAAGCCCCAGGTAGAAATTTAACCAAAGTAAAAACGTGAAACACTATAAGCAACTGAAATGTCTATGGAGAAGTGTCAGGCGACAGCAACCGTAAGCCAGTACTGCTAGTCCCACTTCAAACTGTACAGACTTAAAACCCAGGCTTATTCTTGAGCTGCACTGTGAAAATAGTCCCGTTTGCCATCAGGATAAGCTGTCAGCTATCACCTGCAATCCCCAAGCACCGAGAAGTAGCAAACCCCTTTAAAGCCTACCTGTTCACTCCTTACAATGGAAGGAGGAATGGAGAAGTAGTATCCGGCTTTCACCCCTTCCATTGCTACAGATGGCTTCCCATCAAACGCATGGAGCAACACCCTTGTAGCACCTCCGAGAAAAGCAGCAAACCAAATCATTAGCAGTGTTTACAGTAGGTCTGCGATGCCAGCTTCCAATGGAACCTCAGTCCCATAAAGAATGAATACTGAATCTCTGCACTGTTCCTCCCAAGCTTCACGTACACAAACTGATGTGACGATATGGCACAACTGAAGAAATTCTGTTGGCAAAAACCGTGACCGAGAAAATGCATTAAAAACATACCTTGTTCCTTTAAGAGATTAATGGTTGGTCTTCCAGCTGAGCGGGAATGAACATTTCTGCACAGCAAGGAGAGGCCCAGCATTAGGAAATTCAGCAAAATACTTTTTTTTGTAAACACAACAGAACTAACAGCAGCTTGGGAAGAAAATAATTAATCTGTATTATACCTTTCACCAGGAAAAATATCTAGAGACATATATATATGAATCATTTTAGTTACAGTGAAGATACAGGGACATATCAGCAACAACATAGCAGGGACAGGACACAGAAGACCACTGTATTCACGTGCAAACATAGGGAAAATTCTGTAATTAAAATTCAAACTAGAGACTGACAGGACACTAATGCCAGTTTAATCCATGTAAGAAAAGTTCTGTGGCATCTTAGTAACTATAAATCCTAGGAAATATTTCCACATGTTACTGAGATCTGGCAAATCCTCCCTCTAGTATAAGCAAAACCTACAAAGGCAAATCCAGTCTTCTTGCTAACTCAATCTGCTTGATCAAAACCTGTCTTTGTCCTTCCTTCTGTTCATCCGTGCTGGCGAATCTGGGAGTGAAATCTAGTCCAACCTACAGTACAAGAAAAGAAGTGAAAATGTTTTACAGACCTAACGCTTGACTAAACCACAATACCATATATAAAGAAAAAAAAAAATGCTTCAAACCTGCAAGGCATTTCAAAATATATGTACTAGAGACTGCAGTTAAAATGAGCTCAACTGTAGCTTAGCTTGGAAAGGAATCCATTCTCAACCATAAGCTTTTCAACTATCAAAGCATCTGTGGACAGACAGTTACTAACAAGTGTATTTAACATTTTAATCTATAACTTGTTTTCTGGGGTTTCGTATTCCATTGAATATTATTTCAGATTAAATCTCAAATCTGGATCTCAAATACAAGTAAAATTTCTGACCTGAATCTGTAGCTTTAGTCCTATCTCTAGCAAAAATTACACATTAATTCTATACTTTTTTTGATTTAAACATGTTTGGGCAAAATTTAAAGTTTGTCAAAGCAGCGCCATTCATAGCTATACCAACCAAAGTCCTTGATATACAGTACAACATAGTAAGTTTAGCTACAAAGCTCTACCAATAACTGCTTTTTCTGCAGCCAGTGCAGAACCAGCCATAAGTCCCTCCAGTACCAACACACAAAAGAGGCAGACTCTACCCCAAAGCCTTCAAGCTTCAATTAGTTTGTAAACAAACGTAAGACACGAAACAACACATGTATAGAGACAGATGAGGGATCACAAGGAAAAAGGACTGTGCAAGTCACTGAGGTGTGTTGAGGGATCACAAGGAAAAAGGACTGTGCAAGCAATTGAGGTGTGCCAAAATCAGAGCTTAGCCTAGCTTTGTCAGGGAAGAAGGCGGGAAGGATCTGAATGAGGATAACAATGTGACTCAACACTTCACTGGGCCAGAGAATTGGTAAAAAGACATTTGGGTGTAAGACAATATAGCACAATTATGCAATTCTTCCTACTAAATCCACCAGCACAAATGCCATCTATTTCCTAATAATGATAATGAAGGAAAAGAGGCAATCTGGCAAATCTATGAAGCACAGCACATTAAGAGAATTACAAATGAGACTTAGCGCTTGTTCAGACTGACAGTAATACTGCATACACAAAACCAAGCAGTCACTAAGTTTTTGTGATTCTGGTGACAGATGCTGCTGAACTCACAGACATTTAAACAAGTTACAGGATTCTACTTACTTCTCCGATCCCCACCAATTTATCTTTGTAGAGTTCTATAAGCGGCAATGCAGCATCCAGATCCTACAAGAATAAATTAAAGATGCAACCCTCACTGCCCTTACAAGATGGAAGGGGTATGAACTCAGCATTATGATTCAGTCGGTGTTTCCTCTGTTGTTTTTAAAATCTGTACCTTAAAACTTGCCATTACTGCGAGCTGTGTGGTCAGGCAGATTTTAGAAACCTGTGGGATTTCCCTTCTTTACTTAATGACCCTTCATCTCAAGTTCTTATTTCCACCAGAGCATAACAGGTAATTAAAACAAGGGCCATAAAAAGCCTGGTAACATTAAACAGCTGCAGACAGCTCTCTAAGTTTTTCAGGCTAAGGGCCTTCCACTCTCCAAAGGGACATGCGCAAACACACGTGTGCTGTTCGCTGTAAGCAAAGCACTCACTTGGGATTTTTAAAACTGTTTCACTGCATCATGGCCAGATGACTCCAGCGAATAATTCTGCTTTAGGTCTACCGCAGAAAAACGACTGTGCTAAAAGACCCTGGGATTTGGTCTGCTGTCTTCTGTATTACAGAAGCACATAAAGGTCACTGGGCAGATCAGAGCATGCCCTCACCTGCCCTGGGCAGTCCCTGCAGCATTTCACAGCTGCACTAACCTAACTTGCATGCGTTTTACCTTCAGAGTAACGCTGCGCTGCTCCTCTGGCGAAACCTCTTGGACTGGGTGCACCCCCAGGCACGGCAAAACAAACCCTGGGAATCTGGACACGGAACAGGTATCAGAAGTACGACAGACAACAGAAAAATCAAGTTTAAAGTCAAAAAGAAAAGCCAGCCTGACCAAGGAAGAGGGCGGCACGTCCCCCGTCTGCTCCCACGCCGC
>NW_010532051.1:0-330 GCF_000687285.1 Phaethon lepturus | reverse complement strand
GCAGGGTGCTCTGCTATGGGCACCGCAGTCCTGCTCCGCCACCAGCCTCCGAAGCATCCCACAGGGAGACGTGGGGAAAGGGGAGCGCGGTCCAAGCCGGGTAGCTGCAAAGGGCGGTGGGACAGGCCCCTGCAGAGATTACGCCACCGATATTCCTGCTACAAAAGCTTAGAGATAAAAGAGATTTACAGGATTTACCAGCAATATAAATTGAATATTTAATTTTAGCTGCAGGGGAGAAGTGGGGGCTCGGCCCCAGGGGCACCCGGGGGTGCGTGGGCGGTGGGCCCAGGGGCTGACCTGCCTCCTGGGGAGGCATTTCCAGCTCCC
>NW_010532050.1:265-1118 GCF_000687285.1 Phaethon lepturus | reverse complement strand
CCCCAGACCTCCCCGGGTCCTCTCCCTATTCACTCCCAATTTGCCCCGAAACCGCAGGTCCCAGCAAATCCCGTGGAGTTACTGCTCCCCAAGGGTTTTGGGTACTGCTGCACCCTCCGCGACCTCCCTGAGCACCGGAGGCTGGCACCGGGGCGATCGCCGGCTTTCTGTTCCGTTCGGAGGTCAGCCAAAACCACGTTCTACGTCTCCTCACGTAATGGCTCCAAGCTCTCCCTTTGGAAAAATTAATTTGAATACCTCGCAGCGGAGATAAACACACCAGCTCCCACTGACGTCTGACCACGTCTCGCACGGGTGGCCGCGCCTGCTGCGCCGCGTCTTAGGCGAGCCCGCAGTTCGACGCGCTGTGGCTTTTGGACGGGTGATACAGGGCTGTGGTCCCATCCCAGCACCTCTTTGGGTTTTCCAAGGGTTTTCCAGCCCGCAGTGGGGTCCTAGCCGGGTGGGACCAAGGGGGTTTGCTGTAAGGGTCTGTGGAGGAGTTAGGGCCGGTTTGTGGCACGTGGTGGCTGTAGCCAAGCTGTATTTACAATAAAACCCCTCTACTTTGATGGCAAGACCTATAGATAATGATATAACGAGTATATGGTTATATATTACATACTGTATATTATATATCATATATTATCTATTACGTACTATATGCTATACATGAAATATAAGGGTATAAAAAGTGTGTATAGGATTATCACATATTGCACTTAATTATGTAAATAAGTATATAATATGTCTTCTAACCATATATATTCCTCATTTGGTTTTATGCTACCAGTTTCGGTTTTACGGTTCACTTTCACTGACAGTAGAGAGGCTCGTCTGGTTTTTCTTTTAG
>NW_010532050.1:0-219 GCF_000687285.1 Phaethon lepturus | reverse complement strand
AGTCTATGAAAAAAGTTCCTGCAACTATATTTACATGGCAGATAAGAATTTTCCCTTAAATTAGGAAAGGTTTGTAGTAAGCTTTTTTAAAAATTACATCAAAAGGGCAGTCTTGCACGCTACTTGCGGCCTTTCTTCTAGTAGTTTCCGAATTAGCTCCTGTTGTATCAGGTGATTTGAGCTCTGTGGTTTCTCCCCATCGTTTACGTTGCGTAAAGC
>NW_010532049.1:0-5713 GCF_000687285.1 Phaethon lepturus | reverse complement strand
GTTGGACTAGATGATAGTTGTAGGTCCCTTCTAACTGAAAAATATTATATTACATTAATTATATTAATAGCTTCTACCATTGGCATAATAGTTGTAGGAAATATTTAACTTTGTATTGGGCTGATAAAAATTTTAAAATTCTCATTAAATCTCTATCCTTTCACAAGCAGGTTAATAGTTAAGGGTGTCTTCAGTTTTTGGCTTCCTGAATTAACTTCATAAAACTCTACGCTTAAAAAATTTTATATTGTCAAGTGACCTGCAGTGTCTGTAACTGAAGTAGACTGAGATTCTTAAGAATGAGTTGACCAGGTATATACTAATCAAACTCCAGTATTTTTCCTAGCTTTTAGCAATCTGGATTTTGCAGACTTCTCAAGCTTGAGGTCTGGTATCTTAGTCTTTAAAAATAGAATGGTTGGTTTGCATGCAAAATTGAACTTTTGTTGGTGAAAATCAGCGTGTAGAGATTCTAAATTCTTATACTCTTACAGTATTTCTTGGGAATTATTTTTTATATTGAAAAGAATTGGGATGTTCTCAGTTTAAATGCACTAATTTTTGTAGAGAAATAGATAGCCATAAATTGCAGTTGAGCATAACCTTTAGACTAAATGAGAGGTTTCTTTTTGCTAACCAAGGAGATATTGCTGTACCCACACATCTTTGAGGAATCATATAGTTTAACTTGCATTTGCTCATACACTAAATTCTTACATCCTTAAGGCTAAAAAATGAGAAGAGTATTTTTCATTTACTAGTCTAACTTTTGTTCATGACTTGAGTTACAATGTGGGTACAAATTGAGATAAATTAAAAATACAGAGAATCGCCAGTATTTTAAAATGGTAGCTTTCATTAACTAATTATAAATCTTACATACTCTCTCTTAGTAGTGTTGTTTTATATGAAATTATTATTCCTGATTTGGTAGAGTTCAGTGTCACATTATCTTTCAGGGTTTTATATGTAGTAAGTCCTTAGCATTTCTTAGTGAATATTTATTGTTTGGAAAAGGAAAACTACTACTTGCATATTCAACTTTCAATCATTTGTTCAGCTGAAGACGAAATAGTTATTGAACTGAACTGGTTGAATAAATAGAAATGAACAAATTCCCTTCTGCAGAAAGAGATATTACTGGCAAAATCTGGTTCTGTGACTTAAGTGATTTTTACTTCGTTTAGAAATTTGGTAGGAAGCATATCATGCAATCATTAGTTTTGATAGTAATGCATTGAGGTCTTTGTTGAGATTTTGCTGGTATGTTTATATTTGGGTTTTTTGACAGGCTTTTAACACTTTCGGTCTTTGTCAGGCTGACATTTTAGTAATTTAAACAGCAACATATTTTGTATATTTTGTTTTTAAACAACAGCTGCTTCAGTATTCTGATCTGCATTATGTTTCAGTAATTCCATATTAGATTTTGTTTCCTCTTACAAGTAAAATATTTTCTTCCCATCCTGCCAGTGCTGTGAACTTCAGTCTGAAAGTGGAGCAGACTTCTGTTCTTCATGCATTGTAGCAAAAGTTGTATGTTTAGTCTAAGAGGCCCTGCTGTGTGCTGAACAGAACACTAAGGAGTAGTATCTTGCTGCTATTCTCACCTCTGTTAGAGGTGCAAGTGGCAGAAATACTATATTGAAGAAGAAGCAGCAGCTCTTGTAAATAAACACTCTACAAAACCACAGAATTACTGGTCACCATCGATAAATCAAAGCACTTTTCCTCTAGGTAATACAGAAAAAAAATTTAGATTGGTACTACAGTATTTGTAAAAAGTAATAAATTTCCTGTCTGCTTTATTTATTACTCCCCCCCCCCCCCCGCCCTTTCAGGAGTGACAGTTCATTCAGGTTCTTTGTGTTCTTCTTTGTATATATCTGTCAGTTTGCTGTACATGTACTTCAAGCTGCAGGATTTCAAAGATGGGGAAACTGGTGAGTATTCTGTTTTCTGTAGCATTGTACTGTCTGTAAGACAAACACTCATATTTGCTATAGCAACTTCAATACAGTCTATGTGTTTTTTTAAAAAAAAATCGTGTTCACAGGAATTGTTACATTTAGCACTCAAAAAAGCATTTTTGGAGTGCTCTTAACTAGGAAAAGTGTGTGAAATATCTCAAGAGTGTGAGGTACTTTTATTAGACTGGTCAAAATTTTATCTTTCAATGTAAGCCACTTTGAACTACTGTTTTATACATTGCCTCCCCTATTTTAGTGGTGTGTGGAGATGTTGTTTGCTCTATATTTAGGATAAAGAAATAAGCAAAACTTAGAGAAAATGAGAATAATTTAGGCTGTAATAATATACTGTTTGAATATTATTTTGTATTGTTATTTATTTCTAATTATATTAATATACTTACTAATGAAATTTATGGCTAAAATTTGAAGAATGAGTCAACAATGTATTCAGGTGAATATAGTGGTACATCTTTGATATTATTTGAAAAGCTCATTTGTCCAAGTCAGCTCCTTATTGTGTAATAGTTTATTTTTCATTTTGATGCTTATAAGTATATAAGCTTTTACTTGAAGCTTTTATGTATATATAGCTTTTATTTGAAGCTTCAAGGTCTAATATTTAGATTTTAAAAGGAAAAGCTATTGGGAATCAGTCACCCTTCTTGTAAAAAAACACAACAAACTTGAATTAACAAAAAGCATGGTTGTAGTAGCCAGCTGATAGCATGGAGAGCTATGACTGGCAATAATGTACCTGACTAATGACATTTCTGTGCATCAGTGGTTTTCTGCTAACCTCCAAATGTACATAAGGCAGACAAAAACATCATTGCTTTAAAACTGGAGTGTAAGGAAAAATCCTGGTTTATTATTTTTGCTCTCAAATCCAATATTTTGCTTTTTCATAGATACCTTGATTGACATGAAAAAAAAAGTAATTTCAGAGGGCCAACTCTCCGAGTATGTGGAGTGTGCTCTTAAGGATACTTGGGGAAGGGGTATGAAAAATAGTCAGATCATCAGAAGATGCTAATTACAGTTTTGATTTTGGAGTTCTGTGGTAAAGTCCAGTTGGACATGGGGCATATCAAAGTAATTTGAAACAAGTAGAGGAAAGTTTTAAGGTTGTTTGAGTTTACAGAAATTTTTTGCTCTTTTTGGTGGAAGAATCTTTTCCATCTTAATGTTTTATTTTTCTTAAGGCAACCTGCTTTTTGTGGCTTCAAGTTTGATATTGTACTTTTATGTTGGTGTTTCAATTTTGAAGAATGGGGAAATATTTGAAGCAGATAATGATATAGCAATCTTTTCTCTTAATTAATCTGACACTATCTACTTTAAAAATTAACCCCAATTGAGAAAGCATCATTAATACAACTAAATTAGTTGTCCCACATAGACCCTCTGTGTGTGTGGCATGTTTTAGTTCTATTTTTGAAGAAGTTAGAAGCTATCTTTTTAGGGACATTTTCTCTTCCATGAAGTCATGTAGTCTTAAATTATTCTGAAATTACAGTATGACAAAAAAAACCAAAAAGTCGATGAGCAACTCTCTAATGTCTCTCTTAATTTCTTCAACTCTCCTCAAGGATAATCATCTTTGCTAAAATTTTCCTTATAGTTTCACTGCATGCATTGGTAAAATGGCAACTAAGCTGTAAAAGCTTATTATAGAACAGAAATATGCTCATGTATAATTTCCATGACTTTTTCTTCAGAAATATTCAGTTAATCAGAACCAGGAGGTTTTAAAGCTTCCCTTGATGTGGATACCTGTGGTTGAACGGTTCATGTGCTGTGCTAGTAAAGTTTGTCTTTTCTTTTTCCTTCAGTGGGTGGATTTCATCTCTTACTGGTCTTAATAAGAGTATCCCTGTTGGCATTATGATGATAATCATATCTGCACTTTTCACAGCATCTGCTATTATTTCATTAGTTATGTTTAAAAAGGTAAGTTACTTATTCCCCTCTTCTGTTTCCTATGTTTGTTCTGGATTTTGCTTTCCTGCTTGAGAGGTACTCTCTCACAAAGTAATGGGAATTAAATGATATTCTTGGGGGTGTGCCTTACCTTTTAACAACTGTGCTTCTATAGTACTTTTTTGCTTATACTGTCATGGAGTTATGAAATGCTGCTTTTACAGTGCACTTATTTCTGCAAACTAAAATGGGGAAGGATAGCTTTGAATGAGAGAAGTTGGAGGTAAGCCCACAATGAAAGGGTAGGTGAGTGCACTGGACACTAAGGTAGGATCTGTAGATGCCAGGTTGCATCTGTGGTGATTCATCAGGCTGAGTGAAGCGTTATTCAAATGATCGCTAAGTTTCAGCTCTTATGAAAATCATTCACATTAAAATCAGTAGAAGAGGGAGATGCCTGGCACCTCAGAAAAGGATTTTTATTCATCTGCTTATATTATTTTAACATTTTGCCATCAATTAATGATTGCATAGCATAAAAGCTCAAAGAAAGATGCTTTTCTCTCTTGGTTCCTTTTTGTGAATTTCCATCCAGAAGGCCTAAGTTTAGATACTAATATGCTAGTAAGTTTTTTATGTTGTTTTGATTAAATGTAACAGAATTCTGCTGATGATGTGCTGGCAATTCTAATAATTCAACCTCAGTTACAGTTATGCTTAAAGTTTTTCACATACCCAAACTCTTCTGGCCTGTTTACAGTAAGGTAGAAATTTTAAGCATAGCCTGGAGATGCCCCTGCTCCTTGATTGAATATGAATCAAAATTAAGACCCCTCTGAACTTGCAAAAAGTTACAGGTATCCCTACAGTCAAACTGTGTGTGCACAGCAGGGCAATCAGAAGTTGTAGGATTTATGGAAAAAAAAGTCTGTTTACTCATTTCCGGATCCTCCCAAACATATGAGCAAACCAGATTTCTCCACCACACAGCTCTGCTTCATGTTTGAGACTTTGCTATTACTCTACCAAGAAATGGAAGGCTCAGCACACTTTTTTCACTGCTTTTCCACCTCCCTAGGTGCATGGCCTCTACCGCACAACTGGTGCTAGTTTTGAGAAAGCGCAGCAGGAGTTTGCAACGGGAGTGATGTCCAACAAAACTGTACAAACTGCTGCAGCCAATGCCGCTTCAACAGCAGCAACCAGTGCAACTCAGAATGCATTCAAGGGTAACCGAATGTAGAGAAATATAAAAAGTCATGACGATTCTCTTCGACTGTACTTCATTTTCCAGTCACTTATATTCTCTAAAAACATAGATCAAAATACACACAGCATGTTTGTCTCTCCTGCAGCTGTGCATGGGTAAAATGGGAAATGTTTGTTTTATTTTATTATAAATTTATTTATTTTAAAAAGATAACTATTTTCTGCCCTTCTTTAACATGTTGCATTCTAGAATATAAAGCCTTCCATATTTTATGGAGGATAAATAATCTCAACAATTGTCCTGAGAATGGATTGTGGTATATAATGATCAAACAGATATATTAAGAATTTGGAGGGTTTTTTAGTGGTTCACTCTGTTTTTTTTTTTTAACTTCAGGAAAGCGCTTTGGATCAGTTTTTTTCTTTGTAAGAACTGTTTTCCCTATTTCTGGTATAAGAAGTGGGATAGACTGAGAGATGTAGGAAATTAGGTTTGGCAACTGCTTTTGCAATTTCAGCGGCTGCTGGAGGATAAATACAAGTAGGATAGCTATAAATTCTTTTCTTTAGAAAAGTCTTCTTAGGATAAGTCTTTTGATATAAACCTGTAA
>NW_010532048.1:0-4585 GCF_000687285.1 Phaethon lepturus | reverse complement strand
CCAGCCTGGGTCAACTGTCCTGGCTGTGTCCTGTAACAGCTTCCCGTGCACCGCCAACATTCTTGCTAGCAGGCCAGCAAGAGAAGCTGGACTGTCCTTGACTACTTAGCAACAGCTCAAAACATCAGCACCTTATCAACATTTTCTCATCCCAAATCCAAAACATATCCTCACACTAGCTTATGTAAAGAAAACCAGTTCTATCCTGGATGAAGCCAGGACAGCTCCTCACTGCAAGAAGGACATTGAGAAGGGCAATGAAGCTGCTGAGGGATTTGGAGAACAAGTCTTATGGGCAGCGGCTGAGGGAACTGGGGTTGTTCAGCCTGGAGAAGAGGAGGCTGAGGGGAGACCTTATCGCTCTCTACAACTACCTGAAAGGGGGTTGTGGTGAGGTGGGTGTTGGTCTCTTCTCCCAAGTACCTTGCAATAGAATGAGAGGAAATGGCCTCAAGTTGTGCCAGGGGAGGTTTAGATTGGATATTAGGAAAAATTTCTTCACCGAGAGGGTGGTCAGGCATTGGAACAGGCTGCCCAGGGAGGTGGTGGAGTCACCATCAATGGAGGTGTTCAAAAACTGTGTAGTTATGGCACTTCGGGACATGGCTCCGGGGGCATGGTGGTGTTGGGCTGATGGTTGGACTTGATGATCTTAGAGGTCTTTTGCAACCTTAATGATTCCATGATTCTATGATTCTAAGGCAAAATCTAATGCTTGGAATCATAGAATCATAGAATCTTTGTGTTGGAATGGTACTGCCTTTGATTTAACCAGCGCTTCTTACCTTGCTTCGACAGAGATGGAAATGCAAGCACCAAGGCATAAAGGTATTTTCCCTGTCATAAAAGGTAACAGTGGATATACCAGGAGCACAGTCTAACCCTCCTGTTATCATTTCAGGGACACTGGTCTACACGACCAGCTATCCCCAACTGGTACGTTCTAACTCAGTGAGGCTGAATTGGAAATGGTGATACATTCAAGTAGAAATGGCAGTACATACGTCTCCAGATACAGGAACTGTAGTTGGAGAAGGAGCTGATAGCAGTGGCAATGTTCTGGTAGTCATAACTGGGGTCACCTGAGTTTAACAGCAGGATAAAGATGAGCTGCAGGTACTCCTAACACCTAAAGAGGCAATTTTTTTCTCAAGACGGGTAGACAAAACCTTGAATTTTTGGCAAGGGCAAAAACATGTAAATTAAGCTAGAAAATAATTTTGTCAGAACAGGCCTGGAGGGTGGGCCAAGAAGCATTCATCAAAGTGGTAAAAGATGTAAGTAGCAGAGCAAATTTAGTTCTACGGAGACAGTTCATATGAAAGAAAAACAGAAAGAAAGGCAGAAAGAAGCTGTTGTTCTTGTACTTTCTTGTACTTTGATGAGCATCAAATACAGATATCTGTCTGCCTAAAATGACGTTATGGAAAATGTAGAGTCTTTAATTCCTGGAAGAGACCAAGACTGCAGCAAGTAGTAAGATGGTCACTTACAGAGACTTTCACTGAATATTCAGTTGTTAACATTTAGTAGTGGAAAATAACAACAAATTTCCATCTTTATATTAAACACTGCTCATCCTAATCACCATAAAATACTAAAATGAATAAAAAGGGAGAAGATTTTTAGAAGCATTACAGTTATGCCACAGGAAGGAAGTACTTCTGCTGCTTCCAATTAATGATACTCATTTCAAGTCCTGTAAAGAGAGGTTAATTTTTAACAGTCTATGAGAATGATAAGTAAACCATATGTTTCTCAGAATTTGAAATCTGTACACCATGAACAAGTCATTTATTATAAAGGTGAGATACTGTTGTGCTGAACAGACATACTGTCTAAAGTATGAGATTTTTCTGGAGTTTGACACAGAAGGATAGCTTTCTTGGCAGTCCTTTGCATTTTTAATAGGTTATTTAAGTATCCACTGACATTCCATTTTTAAAATGTTTAGGGGACAGTGGCTTTTACCAATCTGTAAAGTTCTAAGACCATATAAAAGGATATATAAATGCAAAATACATGGTAGTTCTTAAAGTTCCACACTGATAAGATGATCACAGTACTATCCATATCTCAGGATTAAGCATGGTGGTCCAGAAACCAGAAATGTAACTCATACAGGTAGCATAACTGAGAATTAAGACACTCTCTACCTGCAAAAGTAGACATTCAAAAGCTCATGTTCCCTGTACCTGTGGTGTTACTGTAGATGTCATCTACCCCAGCTCGGAATGGAAATCGTGATAGTTTTACAGACTAACACATGGGAAACATTGACAGATACTGTCTACTTGAGGGCCTCGATATCTGTTTCTCGGGGCAGAAAGCATTCTTATAGCACAAGGTGATAATGTCACACAGTGGCATCTTCACAGAGCACTGTGAGGGGAGAGTGCAGCATCACACAGTGCCTTAGTGTCAGGATTTGTAGTGTTCAGCTGGCGGCTTTTCCACAAGCCTATCATCTGTCCAGTGATAATCATAGTTCTCAGGGAGATGCTGGCTTGGATGCTAAACTCTTGTCTTTTTTTTATTAACTTTTTCAGGTCTTCCAAGTGTTTCTTTTCACTTAATGAATTAGCTGTCCACAGGCAACTTAAGCTGGTTTAACTTTTTATTATTATTTGCCGATTGCTATTAGTATCTTAGACATACTTCAGACGATTGCTTATGTGGCATAGTCCCTGCCATGCAGATCATTTACTCTCAAGTCCTACAAATTTCAGCGAAGGCCTAAGTCTTCACTGAGCAAGTCCCCAACAGGAAAGAGGTGTAACAGCTCCAGCCACCTGGGAGTGTGGGCAGCCCTGCAGGCAGGAAACTCCCAGGAAAGGAAAACAGAGCTGACAGCAGAAGTAAAGGCTGCGAGCTGGAGGCGTGCGAGTGTCCTGCAGAGGCAGGGCACTACCACAGCAGGGTGTGGGAGCACCAGCACAGGAGGAGCACGTGCCTCTACCCACTCCCAGCCTTGGCACATCATCCCCATGCATGGTTACACCACCCTGAGGCATCTCGGGAAGAGATGCCCTTTCTCTCTGCTGGGTCTTCTCCCAGCTCTAGCTCCTGTGCCCTGCTCAGTTCAGCCGGTGCCTAACCCAAGACCCATGGACATGCAGGAGAGGGAGGCAGGAAGGTCTGGCACCTTGTCAGAGAGTCATTGGGGAGCTACAGGAGAAAGGCATTCATGCCTGCCATTTGGGCTAGGAGTGTAGCTTAAGGAGGAGAAGGAGCTACTGGGGAAGGCAACGCCAAACATGACTTTCAAGGAACATGGCTGCAGGCACCCATCCCAGGGGAAAGCTGAACATTTGCAGAGAGGGCAGCCCTGCGGCACACCCACCTCTGGCATGCGCAGCTCCTGCTCCAGCTGGACATGTGCCTTAGAAGAGCAACTGTGCTGAAGCTGCCAGCACTGAAGAGGAAAACAAAACAATCTGCAGAGTATATGACACAACCTGTTGGTCTGAAAGGCATGGGAGATTTCAGACATATGAGATACAACAAGATCTTCAAAATAATTTGCTTTGTGCTCCTGCTCCTGCCGAAACAGGTTTGTTCTAGGTGTTGTGAGAATGAGTCCTGTTAGCTACTCCCACATCAGCCAGAAATCTCAGTGTAGTGGAGGAACTATTATTATTTGCTCTGTTCATTTAGTATATCATTCTCTTTGCACTGTCTGAGTAACATACAGTGAACAAAGCCCATTAACGAGATCTCTTCCATCGTTTTATAGGAGTATGATGGACTGATAGAGTAACGGAATTTAAACCACTTTTTCCAGTCAAGAAGTACATGATTCACCAAAGTAATCTCTAAGATGTTTTTTAAATAGTTCACTTAGGCTTGCATTTTTTTGTGGAACACATACAAAAACACCACACAAGACTAGCCAGGAAAGATGCAGTTGCCATTAATGGTACAATGACCATCTGTTGTTCTGTTGTATCGTTGGAGTCTATGGAGGATAACTTCTGGACACAGCTGTTAAGTGAGCCTACCAGGAGAGGTGCCTTGCTTCACCTGCTGTTTACAAACAGAGAAGGACTGGTGAGAGATGTGGTGGTTGGAGGCCGTCTTGGGCTTAGCGACCATGACATGATAGAATTCTCAATTCTGAGTGAAATAAGGAGAGCGGTCAGCAAAACTGCTACCATGGACTTCCGAAGGGCAGACTTCAGTCTGTTCAGGTCACTGGTTGAGAGGATCCCTTGGGAGACAGTCCTGAAGGGCAAAAGAGTCCAGGAAGGCTGGACAGTCTTCAAGAAGGAACTCTTAAAGGTGCAGGAGCAGGCGGTCCCCATGTGCCGTAAGACGAGCTGGCAGGGAAGGCGACCGGCCTGGCTGAACCGGGAGATTTTGCTGGGACTCAGGGAAAAGAGGAGAGTTTATCAACTCCAGAAGAAGGGGAAGGCAATTCAAGAAGAGTACAAGGATCTTGTCAGGTCAAGCAGGGACAAAATCAGAAAGGCAAAAGCCCAGCTAGAACTCAATCTGGCCACAGTCATAAATGATAACAAAAAATGCTTTTACAAATATGTTAACAACAAAACAAGAGGCAAGGAGAATCTCCATCCCTTAATGG
>NW_010532047.1:0-8854 GCF_000687285.1 Phaethon lepturus | reverse complement strand
CCAACCTTAGTGATTCTGTGATTCAGTGATTATGTATCTGTGCTAAAAGTATCTCTAACTTAAACGCCAGTTAAGTTTTTATCATATTTTATCTGCAGTTCCCTTTGTGTATTTGGATATACTTACTGCACTATATGCTGGGTGTGCAAAAACTCAAATAAATAAAAATTCCTTTGTTTTGCATTTTATTTTCACCTCATATTTTGTTAGCACAAAGAAGGCCACTATTTTATATTGCTTCATGTGAAATCTTCTTTACTTTCTTTAAAGCCTTTTTTGTCTTTTGTATAATATACAGATCACCAAAGCAATTTCTGACCTTAGCACTGATCTTGCCTTGACTTACCTTTTTATTAACAAGCTGAATGATTTGTCCCTGCACTTTTAGCATGAAATGTTAAGTTTCGTTGAGACAGAAGTTCCTTATCTGTTATATTAAGTTTTAGTAATTACAGAAAACTAGGATAATTAGAAGATCAGCAGGTTGCAAGTATTTTGGGGTTATAGAAAATATTTTATGAGGGAACAATGAACCAAAATGGTGACTCTGGAAGTACTGTAATATTATGAAGTGAGTACATTGTATAATCACCAAATGTACTTGTATAAACTTTCCATCTTGAGATCCATATTTGTTTTAAAACTGCTTTTCTACTTTGAAGGGCTGAAAAACTTCACAAATTCAGTGTTGTAAAATGGATTGAGGCATTTTTAAAAGTTCTTGACCTAATTAAATACATATAATAGAAAATTCCACTGAAGCCACCAGAACAATTTCAAGACATATTAAGTTGAAACACTGCTGTTAGAAAACATCTAAAGTCATCTATAATGCTAAGAGCCAGAACTATGCACAGGTAGCTTACAAAGACTAAGAGGAAAATATTTTGTGACAGGAAGCCTCTTCTTATATCCTGAAGCCAGAAAAAGTGATGTGGAAGTGATGAGGGACGTGGAGCTGAACAATTCCAGCTTTGCATAAATAATGACACATCCTACATTTGGCTGCGATCCTGCAGATGTTACCTGCAGATGTGTTACAGCACGCACTGCCCTCAGCCAGCCATGGGCAGACTGCAGTCTGTGCAGTCCCCTACATCATCATTCTGTGTATTTTATTTTATTTCATGATGTTTAATTACTCCTAGACTTTTGTTAAAGTCCTGTTATATTACAAAATTTTAAGTGAAATCTGTGACATTTACTCTCTCTTTTCTGTGTTAATTTTCCCTTTGTTTTCCTTTATTTTTAAAAGCAGTTTACACCAGTCCTCTATCTAGGTGTGTACTTTTTCCTTATTTTCCTAGCATGTTCTGACACTTTTCTTCAAACTCTGTATTTGACCTGGGGACACCAAAGATCACCTTCAATCCTGTTTATTGCCTGCTCTTATTGCCAGGCCCACACAAATGAATGGCAGTCATCCTAGGAATGATATGCAGCAATTCATCAAATGGATTTGCCCATTAGGCACATCCAGGAACTCCAGTGACAAAACCATATAATCTTGTCTACCAGTCCCCTGTAATACCAAGTGTAACAATTACTGCACAGAAATGGTGCATATCATATAATATGCAATACAATGAAGCATTTTCTATCTTTGCCATTTTTCCATGAGTCGTGATCTAATTTCATTTTACAAGATCACGTTTTGTCCCCACCCTCCTATCTCCCCTAAATTCAACCCTGAGTTCCCTCACCACATAAATACCTTCTTGTGTGAAATCAATACATAGATCTTCAACACTGGGCTGGTAATGTGTTCTTACCTGTAAAACTTGATGAGAAACAAGAGGAAAGCAATTGTTCAATAGTTAAGTATTTATAAAATTTAAGGAGCCCCCAAAATACAATCAAAAGCAAAAAGAAAAATCCAAATAGCAATCCTTTTGGCTAGACATTTTACGGAAATTAAGACCTATCTCAACATTCCATTATACCTGTACCCCAAAGTTGTATATGTTTTCAAAAGGCACATTATGCAGAAAGAAAGACACATAAATCACTGAAGGGGTTGATATAAACATTTAACAAAATGAAAATTGAGGACAGGTTCCCTGCTGTTTTATTGTGTGAAATTTCATACCGTGCTTTTCAAATTTACTTTAATTTTGTCCTTTTTTTACAGGTTGTATCTTCCTAGACTAAACATGCATTACTGAGAGATTAATTTTTCAAAATTAAAAAAATGTTTTACAGAAACACAGTAATTTTCATAAAACTTCCCTCTGCTGCATAGTGATCACAATGAAAAAGGGATCTCAGCTCTGTAGCATTCACCTACTGTATAAGAAATGGAGCCATGTTCTTATTTTACACACTTTTCAAGGGATTTAACAATTTTATCTACTTGCTTCTAGAAGTGAACTTAGTGAACTCTTTAGTTGTTATTTAAAGAAAGAAGGTGTTAGAGGCTACTGTTTTATTTTCATTAAAATAATCATGAGACCTCTTAAGAGATATTTTTAGTTTAAAAAAGATACGTATAGGTCAGCTCCAGATTTGTTTACTGCAGCAGCAACACAGGAATGCAAAGAGGAGCAACTGCTATTTTCCAGAAAGTATATTGCCTAATGTGTAAAGTTACTCCCTTAGTACGATTGTCACATAGTGCCATTTTCCTGCCATGATTTAGTTTCTAAGTTAAATACTATAAAGCAAAATTTCGTTTATATATTCCTCACTCCCACATTTCTTTTTCATCCTTTCAACAACTTATCATAACATATTTCCTGCCATTTAACAATATTCAAATACTTTTTCCAAGGGTCTTACAATAAATACAAGTATGGGGTCCTTGACCTTCTCGTTCTCTAGTCCAGGCCATGAGAAATGGATAAAAACCCCCATGTATTTCAACTAAGCTAAAAGAGTATAAATATAATTTACCAGCATTTCATATCAACCATTCTTTTAACATCATAAGTAACTAAATATCAAACGCAAGAATCTACTATCTGTAATGACATGCCCACAAGAAACTTCAAACACAACTGTCTCAGCCTGTGTTTCATTGAATAAAGCGCATCTATTTCAGTTCATACTGCAAGTGACACAAAAACTTGTCTCCTCTCCAATTTTAAAGTTATTCTGAAAGAAGAACAGATTCAAAACCTTCTTTTGAAACTGTTACATTTTTCACCAAAGTATTAGAGCTTCCTTTGCCTTTACTAACAGAAAGCAACTACAAGCATCATCCTGCGATTTTGTGATTAAATACTGATGTGAAAGGCGAAAATCTTAGCTCCAGCTCCTGGTTGAAAGGACTGTTGAAGTATTTTATCATTTTTTTCCACCTCATGAATGACTTTCAAGGGAAGGATGACAACATTCAAAAATAAGAAGTGACTGCTGTCCATCATGTGAAAGAAAAAAACTTAAGAACCTGTGAGAGTTTCGGGTTATGAATGAGCAAAAGTTAGTGCCATTTTCAGACTAGGAGCAGCACCTGCATTCCAAAGAAAGAATCAATTTTAGCAATATCTCACTGCCTGCAGACCTTCCTTTTGGATGGTGGTCTCTTCTTATGTTTTGGCTTGCTTCTGTTTTTATACTATTCTAAAGCACTGTATGAAAAGCCTTGCAGACTGGAAACTTACACCTACAGTATACAAACTTCCATATGTAATTACCTCATATATTACAATGTTTCTTTGTACTGTTTGTTTTTCACATTTTCTATGATTTCTGCATTTTTCTGTGAATTTGCTGTGACACAGAAATCCTGATTCTTCTGAAGTTGGAAGATATTTTAATTCTCCAGTAAAGGCAGAATTGCCCTTCAGACATTTAGACCCTGGTTATAACATCAAAACTAAATTTAGAAAACTTATAATACCTGCTCGGTGTAAGTTATGTCTCCTCTGGAAGATCTTAGAGCCATCTATAGAAAGAGTTAGTGTAGAAAATGGCAATTCAATGTTCTACATTACCTTTCTTACCAGCATCTTTCACCTATTGGTTATCCACCTAATAAGAAAAAATATCTACTGAAATGCATCCTCTGGACTCCGTGAAATCATTAGTCCCAGTTTAATCACAGGTCTAACAGTAATTTGTGACATGGGTTCTTCTAAGACAGGACTGAAAGCTGAAACAAGCTCCAATTTAATGTATACTTTGATGCTGGTTTCAGAAGAAAGCAGAGGAGAATCCAAGTCATATACATAATCTTTGATGTTTGCATTTGAGATCATACAAAACCATGCCACAGTAAGGCTAATCAACTCAGAAAGGAAACAACGTATTACTTCAGGTGTGTGAACTTCCAGTCAGAGCTTATATACAAGTAGAGGAGGATTAAAAGATAACAGCTGACAAACATGTTGACAAACTCATTTCCTGATGGCTCAAGTCATCTGTGATTTGGGATATCGGGACATACAAGACTGGGCATTAGCTAAAAAACAATCTTCACTTCACTAGGGAGGTATAACACTACTGGAAGAGGTTACGAAGAGCTTGCAAACACTGCCAACAATATACCCACTGTGAGTGGTGTGTTGGATTAGGTAAATTTCATAGATTTCTTCCAAGCAACATTTTTATGATTCCATGATGATGATTATCTTTATACTGTACTTCACAGTATCACATGTTCATAGCAGTGACCCATTTCCCTTTACCAATGCTAACTGTACAATAAGTTCAATATTCTTCAACTCTCTGAAAAATATTTCTTTCTCTTTGTTTAACCATAGGATGTCTTTTAAACATTAGTCACATTCATATACGAATAATTATGCCTTTTGATCATGCTTTGTTAAAGTGAGTGACGACATCATCTATGAAAAAACTGCTAACACCAACACATCTCTAATTACGTGGTGTAGAAAAAAAAGGCAATTATAATAATTATGTTTATAAAACCCAAATGTTTTAAAGTGCAAAAGTATGGGTAAACAAAACAAAACAAAAAACCCACAAAAACCAGAAGCATAGACAGTTATTTATTAAACTGAAAAGTTAGTGTTTCTTAAAAGTTTTCAGAAAGTGAGCTATAGTAACAGAAATATTTCATTTAGTTTGAAGATCAGTCCTACTCAAAAGAGTAGAAAACTAAACACTCTTCTTCCAAAAGTACATACTGGAAGCTATAAGAAAGAAAGTTGAATATGTGTTAACAATAACAATCAGGTACTGCAGATGTATCATTTCTATAATTTCAGAAGTGAACAGAACAGATTCAGCAACAATCATGATATGATGAACATATAAGAAGAGTTTGCTACTTTTTAATTAACCTTTCAATAACACAGACATTTAGTTTATTGAACTTCTACTGAAAACAACAGTAACCTTAACACATACTTCAAAGGGAAAAATAGCGGCCCAGGAGCTGTATACACATCTTCCCAAGTATTGGTTTGAGTGGTAGTCTGGAAAATGTCAGCTTCAAAGGATTACAGCTTTATTTGAGACTCCTAATTTAAAATGTAGCTGTGAGATGTAATGGCATCACTGGTCATGCCATGAAATAAAGTAGAAAAATGTCACTAACACTATTGACAGCTCCATGAAATGTAAGATTAAGGCAACCATTGTGATTTTGCTGCAGAGCCCTTTATTCCCTTGGCTCCCACTTGACTTACTTAAAGGGACACAGTAATTTTCTAGCACAGTAAAACATTTTGGGTCACTCTGGAGCATTGCAGTTTAAGAGTATGCTCTACTGCTTGGCACAAAAATTCTCAAGACTTCATTCATTATTCGCAGAATAGGTGCTTCCTGGCAATATGAGCAATTTTATTTACCTGAATACCAACCAAAAGAGAAGACAAGGCGCAGTGTTTGGAGCTAATAACAGTCTGAGGCAAAATGTGTGCAGCTGAGTTCAGTCCAGTGGTCCTGAAATGATTGCAGTTACAGTCAACATTTAAAAGATCCAAGCTCTTACTATGAACAGCCTGACAGCTAGTTCAAAAGTTACTGCACTGGAAATAGACATTACTCTTCATGAAAGAGAATAATTGGACCGTAAGTCTGATGTTCTGTGCTGGTTTTGGTTGGGATAGAGTTAATTTTCTTCACATAGCTAGTATGAGGCTATGTTTTAGCTTTGTGCTGAAAACAGTGTTGATAACACTGGGATGTTTTCATTATTGCTGAGCAGTGCTGACACAAAGTCAAGGCCTTTGCTGCTCCTCACCCCACTCTACCAGTAAGTAGGCTGAGGGTGCACCAGAAGCTTGGAGGGGAGACAGCCAGGACAGATAATCTCAATTGACCAAAGGATATTCCACACCACATGACATCATACCCAGCATATAAAGATGGGAGAAGTAAGGGGTGGACATTCAGAGTGATGGCATCCGTCTTCCCAAGTCACCGTTAGGCGTGCTGGAGCCCGGCTGTTCTGGGGATGACTGAACCCCTGCCTGCCCGTGGGGAGTGAGGAATGAATTCCTTGCTTTGTTTCATTTGTGTGTGCGGCTTTTGCTTTCCCCATTAAACTGTCTTTATCTCAACCCACGAGTTCTCTCTCTTTTACCCTCCCGATTCTCTCCCCCATCCCACTATGGGGGAGTGAGTGAGTGGCTGCATGGGACTTAGTTGCCACTTGGGATTAAGCCACAACAGGTTCATATCTTTCTCCTGCTTAAGAGAAGGCTGAAACACTTTGCCTTTCATTATTAATTTATAATAATAATATGTGCAAATGATTAAGTGTTTATCACCCATTTTGACTAGATTACACTTTTCCATCTTCATTGTGTAGGCCACAACAGAGAAAATAACAGTTTTAATTCTGACTTCCTCAGTCTCCAATGGATTCACTGGGGAATACCAGGATTACAATTCATTGTCAAGGGTTACAATTTAAAAGAATGATAAAATGTTAAAATAAATGTGAAATTTTACAGAAGATTCACGCACTGAAACCTATGACACTCATAGAGAACGTGAAAAGAGAACAGTACAAGTCAACAGCAAATCATTATAACGTGTGATATCATTGCATCTGGAATGCCTCATTATGAGCCAGAATTCTCATGTACAAAACACTTAAGAGAATTAACATGCAAGTATTGGGCCAAATACTCTGCTCATAAAAATGTTATGCTCCATTGACTTTGATGCTATGTTGATTTATAGCAGTCAAGAACTTCTTATCGTGTAATAAAACTGTTTTCAGGTAGTTGAGTCATCTGATTGTTTCTTATTCCTTCTTTTAGAAAACTTCTCCTTAAGAATGTGAAAGGTTCAAAGTCATTGAATCAGCTCAGTTAGGAATTAAATTATAAATGCAGCCCATAAAAGTTAACAGTAAAACAAATAATGATAACAAAAATTTAATGTATTACCATCCTAAGGGGCAACAGTAGCTATTTCATTCTATACTACTCCTTGCTCAGATTGAGCAGTGCATTTCAGTGTACATTATCTTTTCATCACACTCATTAAAATGAATGAAAAGTACCTGAGATGATACATTTTGTATATACCTTATTTGAGAAATGCCACCAACCATAATTTATTAGACTTACTTAAAAGTTTGCCTTTATTTGAAAGTTAGAGTTTCAAAAGACCTTCACAAAACTGAATTTTGATGAAAATACTACGTAGCTCTCTGTTATTTTATAAAATATAGGATAGAGAAATAGCCAGGAACTGCTCTTGGGAGAACATAGGAGAGCTTTAAAGCTCTCAGGGTTCAAAGGTAATAAAATAATTCCATAATATCTTTGCTTTTCTAAAATACTGGCCCCTTGTCAATGCCACTTATTATTTTTCTCTATAGTCCCCAGCATTTAAGCTATGTCTTCAACTAAAAAATATTTGATCTTCTACAGTTCCATTCATCCCTAGAGAAAGTTTCAAATAGGCTCAATCATGCAAGTTTACAGAGGATGAGCTTCACAAGTCTGAACAAATGGCGGGGCAAGCAGGGACTTTTTCTGAAACACTAAAGTACAGAAGGATAAAGTAAATCCAGAAGCAGGGCACATGCACATTTATCCTTCTTGCAAAGCAAACTTGGCATCATCCAGATGAAGGGTGGTCATAATAGGTTTCCTTTGAAACAGAGCAACAGAAAGATATATCTGATTCATAGTGTCACAGCGTGATAAGCACGTCCCGAAACTTATTTAGGAAAATGCTCAACAGCTCTAAAAGTATCCACTAGCTTGGTCAGACTCTTTTTCTAGAAGAGGCTCACACCACACTATGTAGCACCAATTACTTGCAGTTAGTGCTGGCATTGGTAACTATTAGTGTTTAGCCAGTACTGCGGTGTGAGAGATCTCTCCTCCAGGTTAACCCTAAAGTTGAACTTACTTCCTAAATCAATGGTCATAGCTGGTTTTGATGACAAAGGTTTGGTTGAGCTTATTGTCAGCAAGGAGTGTCTCTAGCATAGTGTTTTTGGTAAGCATGACAAATACTTTAAGAAGTCAGTACAAAACTCTGTTCCTTGGACATATGAAGTGATGGGTTTTGTCTTTTGAATGGTGAGTTATAGAAGAAATTATACTGCTCAGGTTAACTATAATTAAGATGATTTCTCAATTTGTTTTGTACCTTGTGCTTCTGTATTTTGTGTAGAAAACAGTATCATTTTGAAATACTAAACCAAACAGCATTACTTGTGATTATTTACAAGAGAGTCACAGAACATACATTGATGTACATATACTGAAGCAAATTCATCATTGTGTCAGCTTTCCTTCATGAGTGAATTTGCTTTAAATGAAAACAGCAGTTCTTAGTTCTGAATAATAGCTTCAAATAGCTGGTGTAATCTTGAGCCTGTCACTGGTGCCAGAGACCAGCGGAGACAAGCCCTGCGTGAGGTGCGGCAGGTGAGCGACCTGCGCGGCCTGGGGCAGAGCTGGCGGAGGCCGTGGGG
>NW_010532046.1:0-6310 GCF_000687285.1 Phaethon lepturus | reverse complement strand
GCCGGCACCTGCCACGCGGACGTGCCGTAGCACGCCGAGACGCGCCCCAGACAGACCGCCGACAGCTTCGCGTGGGAGCAGGGGGATGGCACCCATCGCGCTCCCGAGGACCATCTCATTCAGAGAGGGCACCGCGCGCCCTGCGCTGCGAAGGGCAACCTCAGCTGACAGCAAAGAGGGGCTGGGAACCCTTCGCACCCCGGTATTGCTTCGCTCCTTCCAAGGACGCAGTGTGGAGGGTTGGAGTTGGTTTGCTGTGGTTTTTTTTAAGTTTGCCGAGTTCTTGGGACGTTTGGGGTTGGAGCTTCTGCATTGGGTCTGCTTTGGATTGTGTTCTGGAGTCACCATCCTGCGGCATTGTATAAACCTGGCCTGAAGCTTGGTAAGACCTTACCTACACCGTAAGCTGAGGGGGGAGGAGGAAGAACAAGCTTGCCTGCACCGGCCCCACTATTTCCAGTTGGAAAGTGGTGATGAAGTGATGAAGACAACCCCTTGAAAATGAGCAGCATAAGCATTCCACATTATTGATTTCCTTGAAGGAACACATTTCTCCCTGACAAGCTCTTCCCAGGTATCCATCACCCTCAGCCTCCATTAACCCCTTGCAGCTGCTCTCCAAAAGCAAGCTCTCCTCGTCATCTGGAGGGTTACTTGCCAGGACAGAAAGAGGCTGACGCATCTAAGGAGGTTTCTGAAGATGAGAGCAGCACCTGAAGTCAGCATACATGCAAAGATGGAAAATTGGCCAAGCAAACAGTAACGGTGGTGAAAAAACTGCCTGTGTCCCTGGTCCCACTGAGACGCAGCGTGAACAGGTCCTCCTCCTGCACTCCCACGACCTGCTGGCATCACCCAGACAACCGCAGGAGCGGTATCTGCATTTTCACACCCATCCTCCGGGCTCTGCACGGCATCCGTGGCCAGGAGGGAGCCGGGACGGTGTGGGAGCAGGGCCAGGCTGCTGACGGGGCACCGGGCATCGCCTCCGAGAGAAAACACATCCCAAAGGAGAGAGCGGGACACCCGGCCCGGGCGCCCGGAGGTCAGCCGGAATCCAGGACATTTGGAAGGCCGATTAAGGAAGTTTATATTCATTCTAGAAATGAATGGGCTGGGAAAGCCACCAACCCTGAAATGTCGTGCAAACACGGCACTGCCCTTCCTAAGCCATTGCCCCCTTCTGCACGCCGGCACCCGGCTCCCAGCACGGCTCAGCCCCACTCCGCCGCAGCCTCTGCCGTTCCACCCCTGCATCGTACCTCTGCCAGGTCTCAGCCCCGTCACTCCCACCTCCTCCTATTTACATCCCTCAGCCATTTTTTCCCCATCCCTTACACATTTTGAAACTGCCCATTTTAAAGCGCTCCTGAAAATCCCCAAGACACCCCAAGTAGGTTTATGGCTGCATTAAACTCATTCATACCTAAACAATAAATAATAATAATAATGCCCTTTTTGCAGTGCAGTTCTTCAATATGGGTTGATTAATATATTTGTAACGAGCGACAGTAAAGATTTTCAAGCCATCTAATTAGAAGGTCGTTTCCTTTCCAGGCATGCCAAAGTCCCTTTGGAAAAGGAAACACAGCCTCCAAAGCTACCTCAGCGCTGTGGAAACACTACCCTGTGTCCTCAAGTTTAATCAGATGCTCGATTTCCCCAGGGCACCATTTGCAATCCCTGTTCTCTGATACCCCGGAGCCGCCTCCTCTGTGCCTTGCACTGAGGGAGGGTCCAGCGGCACCCGGCATCGCATGAGCTCTGCCGCAAAAGGTACCGAGAACCCCAGGAAGGTGCCAGCGTGCAGAGCCGTCCCGGCTTCCCGCGGCAGCGATGGTGCCGGAGGGAGTCAAACACGATGGGGAGGAGAAAGGGACGGTGCCACCTCCCATGGGCCCGTGCAAGGGATGCGCGTGTGGGACAGCTCATCCTATACATCACGACGCCCACCCACCCGTGCTGATGTACTTTTCCGTTCGTGCCCGGCATTCCCAGAAAACACTAACTTCATTATTGATTTGTGATCCTTTGTCATTTTTATAACCTGGCCAGCACTTCTGCTGAAGGCCGTGACTAATTCCACTTCCCCAGGCTGGAAGGGGCGAAAGCCTTTAACTCTTTCAGGACGGGCTCTGCCGACTTGCTCACCGCTCGCAGGGAACGGACAGAATCCCCGGGGTGCTCGGGGGGAGCAGGCAGGACTGAGCTGAGGAGCAGGCAGCAGCTCAAGGTGGGTTGGCTGGGGCTGGGCTGGGTTTTGCAGCACCGTCCTATTCCTTTCTCAGCCCAAAACGGCTGGAGCAGAAAGGCAGATGGTCCGGCAGCTGTGACGGAGCTGAGGGATGCTCGCTGCTGGCAGTAGAGAGCTGGGGGAAAAATGGACTTTCCACCCATTACTCTTATGTGAAAACAAGCTGTCTCCTGCCCTGTTTTGGAGGTGAGCTGCACCCCCTCGCAGCCAGCCCAGCGTGCAGGTCTCAGAGGAGCGCGGGTTTGCCTGCCAGCGCCGGTGAGCATCCAGCCTCCAACACGCACCCATGGGGTCGGCAAACAAAGCCAGCCACATGCCCACCCACCAGCCGGGGAGGTCACAGAGACCCTCCCAGATGAGCCGTCCCTCCGGGCCAGCACGCTCTGCCCTTCAGGGCCAGCAAAGCCCTGGAGAAACCAGTGCCAAGGAGAGGACGCACCCAATGGCCGCATCGCCAAGCAAGCCTCAGGTCCCTGACTCCAGCCATGCCTGCAATTGCTGCCCACGCAGCCCTGGCCACGCTGATGGAGAGGCTACCCTCAAGAGGGCACGAGGAGCACCTCCTGCTCATGTACCATGGGGCCCCTCCAAGCCTTGAGCTGCTCAGGCATCCTCAGGTGCCTTCTTGTCAAAAGAAAAACCAGCAGCAGGACTTAGTCCTGGCCTTGGCACAATCAGCTCCTTGGGATGCAGCAAACAGAGGGAGCAGCAATAACTCCTAAGTGACTCTCACAAATATCTACACACAAATTAAACTCTTTCACGTATTTTAGGCAGGTGGGAATAAAGCTTGACCATGGCAAAGGGGAGAATGCGCGAGTGATGGGGGGGACACTTGCCCTCCCCACCTGAGCAAGCACCAACCACCACATACCAGGGGAAATGCCCCAGGTGCTGGGGAGGTTGATGGGACCAGGTCTCCTTCCCTCCTTCCAGGCGCTTCCCAGAAAAGAGTCGGGATCAAACTCCCAGAGGAGAAGGTCCATTGAGTTAAATGTAGCAGATGCCACTTCCGAGGGGTGGGATACAGGGAGTACCAAACACAGCATCTGCAATTATGGAAAGCCAGATAAAGAAAATCGAATCTCATGCTTCAGGGCATAGGCTGATGAGTACGAGGGTCAGGAAGGAATTTCTCTCCCCTTACACGGCAGTGCACAATTGGGTCAGTGCATTACCGGGTGGCACAAGTCCCTGACTGTTTTTCCCTTTCCTTTTTGAAGCCCTGCCATCTCGCCGTTGTCAGCAGAGCTGTATCTGAGGGAGCGATGGCTTAACCTGGTGTGGCAGAGCCGATGCTTCTCCTATCACCGACCTTGCCGAAGATCAGCAACCCTCGTCCCCGCTGAAAGATCACAGGAGGACCTCGCTCAAAGCCGGTCCTTTTACCTTGCTGCTCTGACACCAGTCTGCAGCGCTGCCTGCCCCCTCTCAGCCTTAATTACTTCTACTACAATCATCTAAATTATAATATAAAATCCTCTGAGTAAGGACCTTTTCCTCCCCGTGTTTGTAAAGCGCTGTGTACGCCCCGGCACCATTTAAATAACAAGCAGTACTAATAAAACCTGCAATGTTGGCTTCGAAAATAACTGCACTGGAAAAGGGGCCAAACAGAGAGAAGCGACCAAAGAGTGCCGATGGTTTTGGTAATAGAAGTCGGGAAGCGTTTGTGGTAATAGCGGTTGCTCTCACTTTACGCCGCGTCCAGCATCCTTTCTCTTCCTTAAGCAACTTCTCCCTGCTAAAACTTGCTTAGCTGGGAGGATCTAACCACAGGGAAGAGACTTGAGTTTCAACTTAAAACAAAGCAAGCAAACAAACGCAAAGATGGTCCATAACATGTGTCTATCTGCGTTCGACCCTTGCTAAGCCAGGCTTTGCCAAACCGCATGCTTCATAATCCAGACAAACAGTTATTGGCCTTTTCCTGCTGCCCAGCAGCTATTTAGCAGAGATTCTACGTCACCAAGGGTGGCATTTTTAAATGTGCTCTTTACCAGTCCGTTCTACGCCCGCTGCGGTCAGCAGCTTTCCATCAACCCCACGAGGCCACACTTTGAAAAATCCTATCAAATAGGGTTGATTGGGGTTTTTTACCAAACAAGACCTATGATTAGTGCAATCTCACGTATTAGATTAATTAATGCTGACCGCTGCCTGATGACACCAATGCACCCAACTTTACTCACTATGATCGTCTACCCGGCACTGAATTTGGGGGCCCTTTAGCTCCATAGGTCAGACAGCCAGGCTGGGGCATGGCACCCCTGCCCTCCTGCACCCAGGAACCCACGGGTAAGCCCAGCACCCGCATCGGGAACCTGAGCCCCATGGCCAGCATCACCCCTCTGCCCCTGCTATCTTGCTGTCAAGCTGATTTGAGAGTTTAGCACAAGACGAGTTGTCCCAGAAAAGTGTAAATGAGCCGGAGGCAGCCAGAGGGTGGGTGTCGAGCTCCGAAACCCACCGCTACCCAGCAAACCTCGCAGCCGTGCACCGCGCCGACACATCCACGGGGCAGTGAGTCACGTCTGCACGGCCTCCGGGATCCGGCCCTGGGTTGTCAGGGGAAAGGTGGAATCAAAGGTATGAAAATGTATTGAATGGGAATTGGCATGCCCAGACTTGGTCCCTACAATGCAGAAGCTGAGCCAAGAAAAGAAAGCGGGCACAGAAGATCGGGATGGGGCAACGGGAGTTTCAGCATTGCAAGCACGTTGCAGACAAGTGGGAGAATAATCTTCGGGGGAATGTCTGAAGGAGCCTGTGGTGGCTTGCTTGGGAAGAGAGGGAAACAAAAAAAGAAAAAAAGAGAAACAGAAACAAAAGAAAGAAAAGAAGAAGAAAAATCAGCTCTGGAAGCAGCTGGGTGCTGCGGTCAGGCGCTGCGAGGGCTGCGTGTGGAAGCATCTCTCAGCAGCACGAAGCAGCTTCCTCCCCGCGGTGTGCTGGCGGGGCTGCACGCGGTGGCCGGGACTCGGAAAACAAAACCGAAGGAAGCGGTGGGCGAGGCCAGGAGCCGAGCGGCGGCACGGGGCTGAGGAGGGTCCTGCCGGGGGGCTGGCACGCAGCGATGGGGAGAGAAGGGGGCTGCGCTGGGGCACCTGGGCTGCACTTTGAGCTGGTTCCTGTCCTTAGCATCATTTTGTGCCCTCAGGTCTGATATTTCAGTTGCCTGCGTGCCTCGGTTTCCCCTGCGGGTGATGGAGACGCGAAGCCTCGCCTGCCCACGTCCACCTCCCCGTCCCTTGACTCGGCAAAGCTGCAGACATGCCCAAACCCACCGAAATGGGCTTGCACGAAGCCTGGCAGCTGTGCCCACCACGCAGAGAAGCCTCACCGAGATGCCCTCCTCCAGCAAACACCCCTCCTGCTCCACCGATGCCACCGTGTCCCAGAGCTCATGCAAGAGCGGCGAGAAGAAAGAGCCCCTTCCCCTCCAGCCCCGTCCGGGATGGTCCTGGGCTGGCAGAGCAGCTCGGAGCAAGCTGGGAACAACATCAACCATGCTGGGAACAAAGCAGTGGTTGTATTATGGTCACTGGGAGAGCTGGGAGGGGAGTTTCTTTTTTAAGTAGAAGGGCTTGGGGGGGTTGTTTTTTCTATTTTTTTTTTATGGGTTTGCTTTTTCCCTTGTTAACCAAAAATGTCAACGAAACCAAGACTGTTCCCAGAAAAAGGACTTAAACAGATGAATTAATTTCATGTTTGGGGGGAAGGGGGGAAATAACAATGAAAATGCTCACAAGATCCCATGTCGACAGTTTTTTTTAAAAAACGAGTTTTGTATTGAAACAAATTCTTGTTTCTGCTTCTTTGCTGTGACATGAAACTCTCTGCAAAGCTGAAATCAAACCGAAATACTCCAAGTGGCCCTTTCTGGGTCTCTGGTCTGTGTGGGAGCATGATGCTCCTGACTCACGTTTCAAAGCCTCAAGGTCTCCCAGGAGAAAGCCATTCCCCCACCCAGCCCTCGTCCTCTTCAGCGTTTGCTTTCTCCTTTTGGCATCGAGAAGAAGCCAGGTAAGAGCAAGGACGGCACCCGCGTGCCCC
>NW_010532045.1:0-19454 GCF_000687285.1 Phaethon lepturus | reverse complement strand
GCCGGCCGCCTCTTTCGTCGGGATTGTATTTTCGGTTTTCTTACGCTTTTCCTATCCGCTCCCTAATTTATTTGCTCAGTTCCTTCTCCTTTCATCTGCTCGTGCCTGTGTATTTTCAGCCTCTAATTTCTGCCACATTTCCTGTTTGAACTTCTCCTGTTCTGTCTCCTTTCCCACGTTAACGTCGTCTGCTTACTTTACTCTTTGCAGACACTTTTCCTTTCATTTCCAGGGCTTGTTTCTCTTCGATTTGTGTCTCTCTGCACATATATACACACATACAGACACACACAAATATATATATACATAAATCTTGAAACCTTAGTCTTTTGCGTTTCAAAACTAGCCTGTCCCTGGAGTCAGTTTGTTATTCCGGTCTCATTCGCTTTATTGAGTTATTTTCTTTGCTGCTATCAGTCTCTAAATACAATCCAGTAAAGATACAGCAATGACTTTTGACAACCTGACCTTTCTCTGCTTTCTTACACTTGTTTAATTAGGTACCACATTCAGCTGTGACTTGATCTTTATAGTTTTCCGACCTCCCCCACCCCCTACCTGGAGGGGGGGAATAAAAAAAGAGAGAGATGTTGTTGAAAGAAGGTCATTTTTGACAGGCCTGCCAGTTATTTCAGACATCGGAAGGCCAGCAAGTTCTGCAGGAATGGCAGGCCATGCTGTCTGTATTTTGCTTAACAAGTTAGAGAAAACTTTTGGCTGGAGGAGGTAGGGAATTAGGTGATTTACTGGTCTGATGAGGGCCTGCAGTGATTTAACCTTCAGGTATGCAGTTTAAACACAAATCAGACAAACAAGAAAGGAAGCTGGGTAAAGACCTGCCAGGTCTTTGCTTTGGCAAGCTGGGATCTCTGGAGTAGCCCGGCTGTGGGTATGTGTAGACAGACAGGAGAGATGTCCCTCCAGATCCTTAGGTACAGGAGATTACTGAGGCCATCTTCCAGGGGTGATGGCAGGCAATCATTACTAACAGGACGTTGCTTTTTGTTTCCCAGGTGAAATGCATTAGTTCTGGTAGTATAAGAGTCCATTCGTAAAATCACAGACGCTTTTTCAGTTTCTGGTGGTTCATACAGCTATTCAGGCTTTCAGCGGGCGCACATCCATCTCACAAACTGCTCAGCGCACTGTCGTGTGAGTCCGCAGCCTTGGCAGCACGTCTCAGCCATGAGAACCAAAAGCCAAAATGAATTATCTGTCCAAGAATTAGCATCCTCATGGCCGTTTTGCCCAAATGGGCAGGGAGAGTGTATTGCTGTTGCCCCACATGAGCTGCAGTTACACATCTGCACACACCTGAAACCCCTCCTCATCCGGCAGAAAAGTTGAGGCTTGCCCCCGGTGGCAACGTGATGTCTGCAGGCTGTGGTCACATCTTCCTGTGAACGTATTTATAGCTTTATTGTTCAGAATGATCCTAGTTCAGCAGTGGTGGCTGGTAGATTTTCCCGTTGCAATACACATGCTAACTCAAACAATCTGCTACGGTACCATTCAAAACCCATGGAAGACAACTGGAGTCCCTCAGCTTTCCTATGTCCTCCAGTACAGACCCTTCTGTCCTGACACAGGCAGATCTCCCACTGGCTTCCAGGTGCCTGTATTACTTGTATTTTGGTATGGATATTATTTAAGCAAAAGGACATGACAAACTGCCTAGTAACGCTGATTAATGGGTGCCCCTGGGGAATAGTGAGGCATGAGATGAAGTTAAATAACTCCAATGTGCATTACTCAACACTGCCACACCACCTGAAGTGTCTCATTGTGCCTAAAAAATGGATCCCCTTTTAAAAAGGAACATTTTTAATGTTTCACATTAATTTTCTTAAAAGTCCTTACACTGTGAAAAATATTCCCTATGGAAAGCCCTCTCCCCACCTCCACCATCACCACCTCCCACCAAGCCTTGCCCTACAGGTGTCCAATGTATCTTTGACAAGGTGAAGTCGCTCGGTACATGTGCTGATAACCCACTTGCCTACCCTGATTTATACTGTGCACTCATGTGGTGTCGCTTTGAAAACCAATGGATTTCTCATGTGATGCAAAGCTGACTAAAACACTTTCTCGCTGGCCAGACCACCATACAAAATGGTCCTGAGCCCTTGAGCTGCATCCTCAACTGGCCCAAAACACCACAGACACCAGTTCATGCCTGCACAATCTCTGACCATCTACAGTTCTCTTTCTTTGGTGCTCATACCACCATTTGTTTGCTAAACCCATCGTTATGGGCACGTAATCTGCCCAGAATTCGGTGTGATTATGCATGCACAAGTGGGCAGCTCCCAGTGTCCTTGGGCTTCATACGAGTTCGCAGCAGAAGGACTTCATGTGTTTTTCCAATGAATGACTTGCAAGGCTGGCTGCAATGTGATTACTCAAACGTTTTAAGTTATGCATGTGCTTTTCCCAGATCTAGCAGAGAATTTAAGTCTATGTGCTAAAAAAAAATCTTCCCGATGCTTAGTTAAACAAATCATGTACTAGTAGTAGGCCATAGTTCTTTTCTTTCTGATTTTATTTTTATTAAAATGTATAGTTGCTAAAGATCAGAGATTTAACACAAGGATATAAAACAGCATTCTCTGATTGTATTCACAACAGATACCAGATACTACTATTACACAGTTCATTCTTTGAACAAAAAGATCCATGCACAGATAAGAACCGCTTGGTCATTTATCACACACTGGTCCTCAACAGACCACATACATAGATAAATACAGAAAACAACATTTTCCACAATAAAAAACTTATTGGAAATTTATTTACCTAAAATATTAGTGCGTATTATATAATACAGAATGATAATGTGTCCACTTTAAAAAATGAAGGGGTTGAGTTATAGGGTCACTGGCAGCATTCTTTTACTATAGGAGAAAGCAGTAGGAACCGAAGGGCTTGATACCTAAGGCTAAATTTTGAGAAGGCTGATATTTGCTTCCTTGAGTCACGGAAATATCTGTGTGTCAAATCAGCCCAGGGACCGTGGTCTTTTAGAGCACTGGAAATCAGCATTTCTTCCACCAAAATCGGCGGTTTAACTTGGTGCTAGAAAAGAATGGTGGCTCATTTGTTTTCAGTGACTCACTTTTTAACCTCTGTCAGTTTATCAGGAAAAAAAAGAGTATTTAAGTAACTGTCGTTCAGCTGCAGAAGTCCCAGTGCAGGTGTGAATTCTGCACCCACAAAGTGAGCCTTCGAAAGGGAAATTGCCGTTCCCAGGCAAAGCCTTTGGGCAGGCTGCAAACTGCTGTGAATAGCCAAGTCCCCAGCCTCGTCCTAAGGCTAATATCTCGCATGATGAATTTCAAGACAGAGCAAATTTCGACAGTCCCGTGATGAGAAACTGGAATTTGCACTGCAAATTCTGGTGCAGGTGTGAGGGGTGCTCTCACGCAGGTGGTGGGGCTGGCTCCCGTGGCAGCTCTCACTTCTCCCAGGCACCGTGGGTGGGTTTTACAGTGACTGCTCAGTAGCCTTAGCTGTCCTTAGGGTAAAAATGCCACGGTTGTGTTCTGAAATGCCCAGCGTCCTCGGTAGTACGCTGCTCCCTTGGGACCGCGGAAACAATTTGATTTACAGAGTCCTCACGATCCTCTATTTTATTTTGAGGCAGGAAGACATCTGAAAAGACTATGTTTAGGGTCTAATCGTCCACTTCACTTGCTCAGCCTGAAGTCAGCTTTGTTGCAGAGTTGAAACTTCACCAGTTAGTGAAAGGACCCGCCTGGGCCAGTGAGGGTGCTCCAGTGGGATCTGACTGTTGTTCAGCTTGGAGACAGGGCAAAATGACCATTGCATCTGCGTGCACTGGGGATCCGCAGCTCAGCACAGCCTTGTTAAAATCTAATGTAAGAATATGAACTGGAGGGGAGCTATTTTCAGTGCCGATCAAGAGACGCTGTGGACCTTAAAATGTCTGGGAGGTAGACTGTTGGGTTTTAAACATTGACAACTGGAGGTTTAAGTGAATCTTCTATCAGAACACAGAGGCAAACATTTCTCATAATCGGCCTAAGGAGAGGGCCTCAAATACGGGGAAGTGCAGGTTCAAGTACCTCCTTCTCCAAGTCCAGGCTCAAACACTCCAAACCTGAACACAATCTTTTGAAAGTTTTGAGATGTAGATGAGGTGTGTGCGGGGTCTGTGAAGGACTGGGTTAGTCACAGAGCAGTAGAAAGTGCTATCTTGTCTGTTGAATGCTCCAAGCAGGTCTTCAAGGTCTGCAGACACTGAAACCACATATCTGAAAATGATTGAGTTACTCAAGTAATTATTAAATTGGATACCACTCAAATCTCTTCTGCTCTTTATTATACACAATGATTCACCATTTATAGGGCCATAAATTCATTTGAAAGAGGTGTAGCAAATCCAGGCCAGGGGAAGTACTGCAGAGGTTTGGAAGCGAAGCCGAAGCTGTAAGACTGGCTCCTCTCCCAGGGGCCGAGACGTGAAGCCCTCTGACCTGCTGACGGCAGCCGGCCATGTGTCACCTGTAGTGCAGCCGCTCGGGCGAGCGCTCAACGCCTCGCCATCCGCCCTGGGCTGCCAGAGTAGGGCTGAAAGCGGACGAAAGACACGTGTACAGGGAAATAAATACTTTGCCCATGTGCCAGAAGTCTCTCTGTTCTTTTTCATGTTGCTCTCATCCACTCTCTCAACCATCTTCTCCGGCCATCAGTCCACCAAACCAGCTTCCCGCCTGGCAACACATTTTGTTTTCTTTAAGCAGTTCTTCACCAAGGATTCACTTGAGTAGTTGTTTGTTTGTTTTCCCTTCTGGGAAATGGTTTAAATTACCATGCTTTGATCACCTATTTCCTCTCTGCACGCACACAGACAAGGAAAATAAAAACAGTTCCAGTGAAAACAGGCTCTGTTTTGCAAACAACCTAGTTTTTGGAAAAAAAATAGTGGGGAAAAATGCTTCACCACAAACGTTTTGGACACCCTCTTGTTCTCTCCCGCTCTTGTTCCCTTGGCATCTGGTAGAAGCAGATTTTATAAAATTGCCATCCAACACTGAGGCACCAATGGGGTTTGTTAGACTCATGAGTTTCACAGGGCAGACACTGTCCCAGGAAAACATCTTGCTGCTGTAGTTATTTTGAATTAAAATCTTTGCCTCCACAAATACCTTCCTTTGTTCTTACACAAGCCTAAATGAAAAACTTTGCTTTTTTGAGGCCTGGATTAGTCGGGTACCAGCCAACCGGTAACAAGGAAGCAGTTACATCACAAATGTTGAAGATGATGCATCTTCTCAATTGCTCAGTAAAGCAATCTGGTAATTTTTGTCCAGTACTAGATGTTCTTTCTGGACTCAACTTCTGCTACCTGCACAAAGGATTCCCATTTTTAGAAGAGATCTGTCTGTCAGAAGGAAAAGAAAAAGCTTATTTTCTGTGCTGCTCACCATCTCTAAGCAAGAAAGTGGAAGCAAAACTCACCCAAATCCCATGAATTACTTTATACTTCTAATTGCAAAAGTCTTTGTTTTTCTGTCTGTCAGTGACAAGGGCTCAGTTTTGCAAAACTGTTGAAAAAAAGAATTGGGAGTTTTTTGCCAATCTGAACATGGAAAGTGTTAGTGAGTCTGCAAACTTGGATGAAATTCAGTTACATCTTGCACTGTGAACTTGAAAACCTCAGTTTGGCTTAGAAAATATGTTAGAAAGTGAAAAAGCAGATGCTGCTTTCCAGGTCTGTCATTCACTTTTTAAACGTATTGCTCAATAATCACTAAAATACAGCTTTCTCAGGTGTTAAAACATCTGGGGTTCGACATCTCTCTTAACCCAAATCACTGGGAATTCTGAATTAATTCACCAAGTTTCACAGAACAGGTAACTTGTCTGAATTTAATCCCATTAGCTGAATGTCCACGTTCCTCCAGCTTTAACTCATAGATCTGAACTGTCAGCAAACATCTCTTTTTTGTGCACAAAGTCGATGTTTTGCAGGAACATACCATAGAACAGACTGAATATCCAAACAAACTGTGTTTGCGTCCTTGTCTACAGCAACGTAGGGGGGAACTGTGTAGGCAATTAAAGAATTGGCACTCACCAGCGGTCGTCTGTACCAACTTTGCCTGTGAACCAAACAGAAGCTCCATCTAATTTTGACCCACAAGAATGTGTGTCTTCAACACATGGTGTGGTCTAACACTGGGGAGGGGGCTTTTTCAAGGTTCATTTTACTGTAGTTGTCCCAGGGTACTTGACACCCACAGCAGAACTTCAGGACATTGCAGCAACCACCACCCTTGAAAGCAGAAAGACCTTGGCCACCTCATCCATCTTCTCCTCAGCTTTCATCTTAATTTATTCCCAGCACTGTTGCAGCTCACTCAAAGGTAGGCAGGATTGTTGTGCAAAATAAGGGTTGGCTTTAAAAACAAGTAATTCGCTGGTCACTGATTGTGTGTTAATTAGTATCGTTCTGTCCCTGCTTTAAGAAAAATGGTCCCCAGATGGCTTCAGACTGAGAAAAGATGCAGTTTTTGTTCTAGCAATCCTGTTTGTTTCCTGCCACCACCCCTCCAGCTACCCTCTAATTGAACAAAGTGGACTTAATTTGAATTAAACTGTCAAAAATCTTCCACTTAAATTGATTTATCAGCCTTCCCTGCTGAAATGGATTCATTTCTGCACAATATATATGAAGTGTGTGTTGATGGATTGCATTTCACGAAATGGAAACATTTTTTATGCATCTTCATTAGATTCAGCTCAGGTATGCAAAGGAAAGGGGGGAAAAAGCAGGGAGGAGAGAGGGAGAGAGAAGAATAAGTGTGCAAGAGCGCGTGAGGGAGGAAGAGACGGAACTCCAGCTTGAGAGTAACAAAAATTGACTTTCACTGACTGTGTGTGTTCAGAGCCCATGCAACGCTGGTGTTGCCCCATATACCCATAGGCATCCTTGGTGGCACTTCCAGCCGATATCAAGCAGAAATCAAAGGCAAACCCATCAGAGAGGGTCCCTTCTCCATACCCTACCAGCTTTCCTCCCCAACCCCTCTCTTCCTTTCCCATATATCAAACTAGGAAGCTCTCCAGCTCTGGACCCGTGTGTTATTCCATCCAGGCACTCTGACATGGCTTTTTAGGGCTCTAGCTGGGCCTAGGGAAGGGTTATTGTCCCAGCTGCCTGCTACAATGGAGTACACTGGAACCAGCTACTTGGCAGTTGAATTAAAGACAAGATTTTTGCTAAACTGAAAAGAGACAGAGACACTCCCATAAGCAGCTGAGCTGTGTGGTCTGAAGGACCTCGCACTGGGTCCATGACCAGCAACCATAGGGTGGGTTGGAAGATAATTATTTCATTTGGCACACGTCTGCTTGTCATGTACTTCTACCCTTAGAGAGAGAATGCCACTTGACAGGCAAGTAAGGGAATATGCTGGGCTGGCTGAAATGCAGTGGTCCAGGAGAGCACTGTGGCTGTATGTCTGAGTCCCCCCTGGGAGAATCAAATCAAACCTTTCTCCAGTGAGCTGCCTTTCAAAAGGAGACTTATATGGAAGGGGCATTAGAGAGAGAAAAATCAAAAGCTTCAGCCAGCTCCACTAAAAGCCTTTCAATTATAAAAAATTGTTATTGTCTTTATTTCTGCTCTTTTCCCTACCTAGAGTGTGTTTAATGCAGTAGGAAACATTCGACAAACTCAATTAATTTCCACTTAGAATAAGGTATTTAATCTGAAGAGTTTTAGATGAACTGGGGCAGGTGCAGTTTGACTCTCTGATTGATTGAATTAAACTTCTATTCATTTCCAGCCATGCCAGATCCAAAAATTTTTCAACAGTTTCCGTCTTCTGTTCCTTCTGCCTGGCATGTTTTATTTTCCTCCTTCCGGACATAAGAATGGTGGACAGGATTCAAAAGGGGCATCCGTTTCTGAAAATGGTTGAAGTAAATATCACAGGCAGAGAATACCAGAGTGAAGATGCCCGATGTGGAGAAGGCAAAGGAATTGCAGCACTTACAGGCAAGGAAGGCAGTGACAGGGAGGCTGTTTCTTGAACGCTATCTGAACAGGCTGGATGATCAGGGGAGTGAGGGATATCCACCCAGCCAACTGAAGCTGGAAGGCATGGATCTTTCTGAACGATTTAGCATGTGGAATGCTGAGCACCTAGTCCTGTTGCAGGTAGCAAAACCCTTGAAAATAAGACCTGTAATTTCACTGAAAATCCTTCTCCATTGGCCTCACACAAAGCTGATCGAAGTCATCAGGAATGTTTCCCATGCTTTCAGCAGGCTTTGGAAAGGTCTTAAGTCAGCAGGTGTACAATTTCTTGTTGTGAAACCTGCCTGCAGAAAATCAGAGTGCTCTGCCATTGATGGCTGCAGCAGTAACATTTGGTCCCATAGCCAGAACCTGCGTCTTTTCTGATGAAGGTTGCCACAAGGAGATGCCAAAAGTCTGCTCTCTTTACACCTCCTCCCCCATGCTCTTTCACCAGCAAGAATATGAATCAAGCCCTGAAGAGAGCTGTCAGTGAGGGATGATTTTCCTGTGATTATTGCCTGGGTGAGAGATTATGCCTTGTTTTTTTGCAAACTGCCTTATTTGCAGAGCAGAACTCATTGGGCTCATGTCCAATTGATACATTCCTCTTCAAACAGCAGATCCAACTACAGAGTGAGATGCAAATTTAATTATTCCACATGTAGGAAACAGAAACGGAATCTCATTGTTAAATTTGTTCTCCTACGTTGGAAAGATAAAAAACAAAAAAAAGATGCTGAAGTGGCCTGTGTGAGCTGAATACATTTCACTCCCCAGAGCTGGAGAGAAATGAACTCTGTTCCTGCTGCGGAAGCGTCACTGGATAGAATTATTTTTCAGGTTTTTTTCTTTTCCATATTCAGCATTATGATGAACCACTGAAACTTCTTCCTCATATGCATGCGTATGTGCAATTCCCACCCCATCTCCAGGGAGTGTTTTTGGATGATTTCACTTCCCTTTGAAAGCGGTCTCCTGGGATGAGAACCAAGCTAGTTGGACCTCAGATAGTGGGACATCTAGATCAGAGCTGAAACAAAAGCTTTTCCTTAAGGTATTTGTTCCACTTGACTTAGCTCAGTTAAAGCTGCTTGGGGGACCGCTGCGTAATCTGTAGACTCTGTTTACTGCTGTCTTTTACAATGGGGTGGGAAACCTCTCCCACGGTCCCATTTCTCTACCGGTGTCTACAGTTTCTGAGAGGCAAAAGGGACATATCTGGAAGGTTTTGCCCTCTTTCTTTGTCTCTTTCTCTCTGTGTCCACTAATTGCTGCAGCTTTCTTCATGTCCTGCTTAGTTCTAGTTGCAGTGGAGCACAGAGGTACCGTGGGCATTACAAATGAGAGGAGGTTTCTGGTAGGGAGCACCATTCTCTTTGCTACCAAGTGACTTGTTCATCTTGAGTTCATGCACTTATTTGTGTAGAAGTTACTCTAAGGTCTACTTTGAGGATAAGTTGATTTTCCATCCATCCATCTCAATAGCATCTGGCTCCAGGAACTGGTGCTCCATAGAGAGGACGGCCCGTAAGGTTCCTAGAATCATCTGCTGCAAGAACCAATGTGATTTAAGGGCAACCCGAGCTCAGAGTTTGGTCTGCTTACAAAAAGGGCAGTCTTGTGCAAGTCTGTGCTTCGGATCTGTCCCCTTGAACTGGCAATTCAGGGACCGTAGCTTTTGTCTCAAGGACAATTTGCCTTACCTTCTTCGGACGGTACTGGGAATCCCATTCATAAGCTAAACATAACTGATGAGGTCTGTCCTAACAGGCAGCAGCAGAGCCTAGAGCCACTCAGGCTCACCTGCGTTAGACTGACTGCTGCCCCAGAGCTGGTGCCACACTGTCCGGTGATAGATCAGCCATGCTAGACCCATTCATTATAGCTCATATCTTTCGATAGCAGGAATAGATCCTGCACACTGTCACCCAGAGGAAACTCTGTCTTTTTTCTCCCAATGCATCCCTCATAGCCATAAGCTATTGAGTAACTTCAGCGCTCACGGATGGGAAAATTGTCCCTGAAAGAAACCTGTGTAATAGATAACATGCCACCCCGCAGAGCAGAGGCACCCCCGGGGCACTCATCTCCTGCTGTTCATTTGCAGATGCCCGTAGGATCTCCTTTTTCCATGAGCTGCCTGCAATTCTGGAGGCATGCTCCTTTTCTGCACATAAACATATCAATAAGATCTGCTTTGTCTGAGCGAATTTCCCTACTAGGAGCCAAACAAGAGGCGAGCAGGACTTCAGACAAGTGCGGAGTGTGATGGTGTTTAGACCCATGCTGTGCATTGGCAGTGTCCTTTGGAAAAGGGTACCTTTCCTGAAATGATCAAGCAGGATGTAGGTGTTTGGTAGTTTTTAAACATGGATCGTTTCTGTGATGTGGTTTGCAACATAACCCCCAGGTAAATGCACAGGTGAGGGGGTGAAGAGCTGCAACACAAGGGCAGCCAGAGGCAAGAATTTTTTAATTAGCTTTTACACTGGAAGAAGGGTTTGTGTGGCCACACTTTTAGCTCAGGGGAATCCTTAACCCAGCCTTGCATAGCCTGAGCATGCTTACCGCAAAAAGGAAAAGGAGTTAGTCAAAGAGGGGAAATAAACATTGGGGCACAGGTAAAAACATAATTTTCTACAAAACTCTTTCTATGTTTACCATATTAAATGATCAACACATTTGCACTGTATCAAAGTGTGCAGATGTAGCATTCAAAGGTCAACTGCTAACCTGCAGAAGCAAAGAGACTCCACATCTCTCTCTTAAAGATGATACTCCATTCTGAATGGGTCCCCGTGGTACTCCTATAATAACATTAATGCTCCGAGTGGCCGTATCAGCAGCTCTCGTTTGCGGTGCATGGAACCTCTTCATTAAGACTCAAACTCCCACTGTGAAGATGGGACCTGACTTTCTTATGGCACAAATAGGGAAACTAAGACACAAGGAGAGTAAATTCTTTCAATAAAAATAATAAGCCTCAAATTACTTATTCTCAGCCTCTTGTTCCAATCTCCAGACAGGTTTCCACACAGTGGAGTTTATGGGATTAAATATTCAAAAAAACATGGAATTGGGAAACTCTGAAGATAGTGGATCTCTTCCGAATAAATTGTTCATCTGTATGGCCAGTAATTCTAAAACAATTAAAATGAGAGTGTCTTTTGATGCAGTGATACTTGAAGCAATGGGAAAATCAGAGGCAATGCAAAAGCAAGGTGGTTCTCATGTCTCGTATTCACGTAATAAAGGCTGGCCTACCCTTGGGAGCAGCTTATATAAACTAAGAGCTGTATTATTACTTAGCCCATTTGGGCCAGATAAGAACTAAGCTCCCTTGAATCTCTCTGCCAGGCCTGATCCTTGTTTACCTTTTAGTTCAGAGAAGGATTTAAGGCCCCTTTTATCTTCAAGGCTCCTAGTAGATGCACAAACTTCCAGATATTTTTCATTGAAGAACGAGCCCTTCAGTGAACCAAAGCCTTGTTACGTCCCCGTAGCAGATGGGAGAGGTGAAAGCCCGGCCCCACCTGCCCAACTTGCCAATGGAGCAGCTGAGCCAGAATACAGATGTTGCCACTATCTCACAGAGGAAGCCAGGAGTAGAAGGAGGTCTGAGATTTAGAGCATATCTATACTCACAAGACTATGCAAATTACTTATTACTCTGGCTTCAAGCCTGTGCTTGGAGGTACAATATAGGCTAATTAAAGACACAAGAGAGTATGGGGAAGATGCACAGATTGGACAAAGCAATAGTAGCACGGCAAAGACTGAGGAAAGAAGTCCCAAGTTGATTCCCGGAGAGAAAATTGACACCACAAACCAGTTTTGCCTTTTTTTCAGAGAGGAAAAGCACAGCATCAAAGCACTGAGCAGAGCTCCTGCGAACATCGAACGCTCAGTGTTGATGCTGGTTATCCCCACAACTTCAGTGACATGGGAAAACCGGGACAAATTTCTGTGCGTGCTTTCCCAAAAATCATGTCTCCCTATTCAGCCGTGCACAGCCTGTTAACGAGTCCTAGTGGGCAAAGAGTCTCATTCTCCAGAAATGATGTGGCTGCTTCTCCAGTCTTTTGACGTATTGAAATCATGAAGGCATGGGATGTGTTTCTGGGAGACAGGCTTCAGTCACGCACCTTCTGTTTCTAGAGTCAGAACAGGGACAATCACTGGACATTCGGCAATGTGTAGTGAGGAAGGAGTCAGGCTAAATGACCCAATAACTTGTCCATCTCTCAGAATCATTAGTGGTCAGTGTATGCTAGAACTGTTATGCCTCTTTTATCCACACATGAGGAGCACAGCAAAGAATTTTTGCTACTTCTACAAGCACTAAATCTTGTTTTGTTTTTCCTATTTTCTTTTCTTCATTTTTTTTAATAGCCATCCAAGGCTTCTTTACTGAAGCCATAAAAAATACAAGTTATGAAAAGCAAAAGAAAAAGGCTATTTCTAGGCAGAGGAACATGTCTCTGTATATGTTTGTGGACTGAATAGCACAAGAGGGGACCTGATCCTCAATATGTTTGTAGGATGTGTCACACAATAGAGACCTGAATTGAGCCCTCCAGGCATAACTGTAATGTAAATATTAATTAACATTAATGGTCTGTGGCCTTGCCTGTCAGCTGGAAGCCAGCAAGACTGTGCATGGCTGAGTAGTATTAATTTGTTGTTGGAGTCCTGAAAGCAAAGTCTGGTGGTATGATGAGCACAATGGCTTCGCTCCCACATGCCCACCCTGCTCTGCTCTGGACCGTTCACAGGGAGGGAAATCACAACTGGGGTGAGATGCTGGGACTGTTTCAAAGAGCACTGGGGACACAGGTGGGAGTAAGGCTCATTGCTGAGCTCTGTACCCTCCTGTGGGCTCCTCATGTTGCAAACTCTAAGCATGGTTCCATGCCTTTGACGTGCCGGGAACTCTGCAACTGGTGAGTCACACTTCCAAAAGCCTCTCTCATTCTCCTGGGCAGGTCTCTGCTAGCTGCACCTCATTCTTCTTGCAGCCAGGCACACAGCGATCATTCCGGGGGCTTCAGCCGGTACATCTCAGGTGCCCACTTGCTCCCATAATGTGGACCCAATTCTCAGCAACAGCATCTCCCTTGCTTTCCCTCCCTCCTTCTCTCTGCAAGCACCTCCAATGAATTATTAATTGCAGCTCATCCAATTAAAGGCTCCTGCATGTTAATAATTCATGGCTGCTCGTCAGAGCTGTTGGCTGGCAGGCTAGGCAGCATGAGTGTTGGGGCTTCGGTGAACTGAGAGGAGTGAAGTGCAATAAAGAAAGGAAGAAATCAATAGTGTAGCACAGGCTGTACACATCCAGGAGACTCTTTATTATATCTGAAAATTGCTTTCTGTGATTGCTACCATCATTACTTCTGTATTTATTTTTTAACGACTCGTCCATCATGAAGCCCGTATACATAACGAAAAAGGCCAATTGCACTAAAACAGTTAAATTCTTTTAATACCTGGCACCAGGTGAAAGCAGTAATGAGTTCATTTTGTCTCTGCTCCCTCTTATGGTGAAACCTTCCTCATCCAGAAGCCAGTTTCATTGCTATCTCTGTAAGTTAGAATAGATCTACTGCTTTTCCCTCTGCAAATGGACCCATCAATGATGTTCATGGGAGTAACTTGCAGCTTAGCAGCTCTGACGTTAGTATATGAAGGCAGTTCCCAGAACATGAGAATGCCAGCAGAGTATTCAGAGGAAGCGTGAGTGCTGTGCTGTTGCAGAACCAACCTTTTATCAGGGCAAGGAAGAAAGGAAACAGGACTGGAAACCTCTCCTGAGGTTTGAGATGAGTTGGCGTTATGGAAAAGGTTGACAAGATAGTCTGGGATGAGGGCCACGGAAGCTGTGCACATTAAAGCGGATATAGTCTCCTGCAGGGCAGATCTGAAACGTGAAGAAAGTGAAATTGTAGATTTTGGTATGTGAGCATAGTCATAGGGAGCAAATCCAGACTGGTTGGATGGCCAACCTCCTTGTTGTCTCAGAAAAAGGTACACAAAGAATGAAGGGTTAGAAGAGAAAGTCAAAGCAGAAGTAAGATTCACTTTTTTTGCCAGTGGCAGACCACTGAAAGAAAATACTCAATGAGGCTTTCAGCAAGGGTATGTGTAGGTGGAAATCACACCAAGACTCAAAGCCTCATGAAAGGTATGTCTCAAACACTGGGTAATGGTTTACTGCCAATAAATAACCCAGTAAAAAGCTGTGGACTGTATTGAGCAGGAAGTCAGCTTAAATCAAATAGCTGTGTCCTCAAGAAGTCTTTTGTCTCTGGAACGGTCTCTCTTTAATAGGGGTCATACCCTCCTTTTATAAGCTTGGGGACTATGAAGAGGAGGTCAGACGTACTGGAAGCTGGGGAACTCTTTTTGTACCCTTGCACATTAGGGACATTTTGCTTTAAACTACACTTCATGGAAACCCTAAAAAAGCCCATTGCTAATGTGCAGTACCATTGGTAGTACATGTCGGTTGTGAGCTCATTTTGAAAGAAATCGTGACTTTGTACAGCATCTGCTTCAATAAGACTTCAGACTGGGGCTTTCCACCGCACTGCAAATGCATAATATTGATGAAACACTATTCCTGCATGGGAGTGTGATGTGACTGAATCATAGATTTTAAAATATGTAAGAACTTGGAGAGAACAGTTATTCTCTTTTTTAATGCAAGTGATTTTAGTACTGATTTGAGAACCCTGAGGAGATTGTGGAGTTCAGTCTTCATGGCCCATTCAGTCTTTGGTCTCTCAGCTGCAATTTCCAATTAGTGCTAATTTGATTGTGGTTTCTGTGGTGTGGATCATGACGACCTTTTATACCCAGCTGATCTGGCACTGCAGTTTGGTGGATCTTTCCCAATGGACAGTAGATAATTTGAGACTCTGCCACCACCACATTACCCCTCTTTAAATGTTTTGCTCAGACCCAGCACCTGGTTAGCCTGGTTCTGAAGGTGTTCAGGCTAGCACCCGTTCCCTTGTCATTTCTGTTTCCAGACCCCAAAGCCACATCCTAATTCCTGGCTTTGTATACTAAATGTGCACAGTATGTGTCAGATACCACCAAAGTAATGCCACAAAAACTATAAATTGGCACAAAAGAAAGCAGGAGAGTTAGCAAAAAGTTCAAAACCATTGAAACAGTAAGGGACACTGGAGAGCTGTGATTTAGGAGTGGCACGGCACAGCCCTGGGTGGCTGAGGAGGTACCCTCTGGTTCAACTCAGTGCATGAATGGCTCACTAATCAGCTGCTGAACGTGCTCAAGGGAAACAGCAATCAGAGGTGGTTTACTGAAGATCTCAGGAGGCTTCTTGGTGATCGTGTAAGCACCTCTACCATCCGTGCACGAGAGGGCAAGGTGGATCGATGGGTCTTCCATCCTCCTGGCACTGCCATTGCAGTAACTACCCTTCCTTGCATGGAACCGACTCCTCTGCTCGGGGATGGGTGAGGCGAGTACGTAGGCAGCCTGGCACGTGGCACGCACCACTGCAATACAGCCAACTTTCCTAAGCCACAGCTATATTTCCACACAGCTCCCTTCTTTAAAAAGAGAAGGGGAGCTACGGACATTTTTTCCAGGTTTTTGCAATATCTCAATTTGTCCACTGTGTATGCACAGATCAATTCCAGAGAATGAAACCAACGTGAACTTGTAACGTTGCTGCGCTTTTAAACAACAAGAACAAAATCTTAGCAGAAAACCAAATTTCTATGGGTTTTTTTTTTATTTTTATTGACATTTTCATGAGGGAAGAATTGATCATATCTCAACTCTGGAGTTGAGGTCTTTGAAAAAGCTAGCTTTTAACTTGCAATAAAAAGGTGATGATGCCCTACTTCCAAACATTTGGAACTTCCAGTCCAAATCCAGTTCTCAACCAGCATTGCTTTGTGCAGTATCATTTTCCACTTGATTCTGTCTCTGCTGTTTGCTTTCTGTGTCTGTTCATACATAAGCCTGTTCTTTTCTATCATCTTGCTTGTATTTTTGGCTTTTTTTTTTTTTCTTGCCCTGCTTAGTACTAAACTGCAGCACACGCACTCTGCTTTCAGCTGCCTGTGATCTGTCAGTGGGCCCAGGAGCTTAGCCTTAACGGTCTATGTAAATATTGTCTCAAAATTACAAATATTCAGAATGGCAGTAATATATGGGGCTTTTGTTAAAGCATCTTGTTTTATGGGCTTAACTACAGGCTGGGAAGCATGGAGATGTTGACGTGTTATTTGTACAAGGGACACACACTCGTGTACACAAAAGCCCAACATTGTACAAATAGCAGTTCAGGCCATAAATATGATGGCAAAATTGCTCCCAGATCAAAACAACCCCCAAAAGAGACATGATCAAAATGAAGTCAGACTGCATTACTTTCGGGGCACACGCCCTGCTTTTTTTTTTTTTTCTCTGAAAGTGGGAGGAAAAGAAAACTCTGGTGCCGAGAAGCCTATTCTGGATCAACACATTTAGAAACAAAATGTACCTTTGTATCTAAAAATCCGAGTGTCATGAATATTTAACGTGGGGAAGAAAGAATGATTTTGTCAGTGTGTAAAGCAGTCCCAGAGAGGGTCGAATTCTGCCTGGTTTCTATTAGCTTTCCTTCTCCGCAAACAGACTGAGTCATTTGCTGCAGGAGAGGTGAGTGAGCACAGGGAGGGAAAGGCACATGGGTAAAAAGAAACACCCCACTGCCATGCAAACGGATGGAAATGGATTTGCTGTGCAAAGCGGTGCCTCCGTCCTCAGTTCTCATGGTGTGTTGCTGGGTCTGTACAGCCAAGGTTAGCTGCAGTTTTCAGCCCAACAATGTCACGAATTTGAAAGGTCTCCTACACTGCTAAAAAAAATTTGAAGGGTGCCTGTACATCCTGACTAACCTCCCATAGAGCAAAACAGAGACCCAGAACCGCCCAAGGGGCAATCTTATATTGGTGAAAATGTGAACGAAAAGAGCTTTCCTATCAGCTCATTCCCAGTTGGTTGAAACCGAACCTGTTCCCTGTCGAAAGACGTTGTTGTTGTTGGGGTGTGATGGGTTCCCCATGGACCTTGTGAGCTACGTGCACACCATGAAGCTTCAAAGCTACAAACTTAACGAGAGGCTGGAGCTGACTCTGTTCCAGCACAGCAGGGACAATCCAAGGGATCCAATTTTGTGATCCTGGCACGGGGAAGCCTCAGGACTCGGGCTGTCATATCAGCATGTATTCAAGTCGAAGGCAGCAAGCCTTTAAGTTAAACCTATCTAAAGGGTTTGTCTGTGTTTCGGGGCACCAGCGACTTCAGCTTGTTGTTCTCCACTGTGTTTTTCTCTGCATTTGCTGAGATGGCTCTACATTTCACATTCTTTAGTCCAGGCTTTGGACTCCAGCAGGGCTGGGGAGGTGCAAGGTTAAACCTGTCTGTGCCTCCTGAGCTGGGAGTGGGATAACTTCTGGGGGTACGTGAAAAGGGAGATTAACCTGGGGACAGGAGGGGGCTGCAGGCTTCCCTTCCCCACGCTGCACAAGCATATCCCGGTGGGTGGGCAGGGCACAGCGTGGGTTTGGTAGTCAGTGTGTTCAAGAGCATTTTGCCCCTTCCATCTTTCCATTACTCCAGCTTTCATATGAGAAGGGGCGTAGTGTTTATATAGTCTACCTGGACCAGTCCTGCTGTTTTGCAAATGGAGCTGGCTTGGCATCAGCAAGCAGCTGAGGTTTTTATCTTTTCCTTCCTAAGCTGCTTTTTTTCCCTTCTGCCTTTACCACGCCGGTGCTTGGTGCAGCCATGAGTCAGAGCCTTTGAGATGGGCTGCTTGTACCAGGCTGCCATCCAGAGGGGAAAGGTACGGTGCTGGGAGTACCAGGCACTTACTGGATGGGGAAGACGTACAAAAGGGGTGGTTCTGGTCAGGGAATCAGAGCAGGGCTTTGCATCTGGGGCAAGGAGGAGTTCTGAAAGGGGTCAGGTGTTTAAAGTCATTTTCAAGATCCTGACGGCTTGAACCAAACCCTTGTTCCAGAATCCTTTCTGATGAAATCCCAGATCACGAGCAGCAGCGAAATTTGCAAATGAAAAGGAGTAATAATAATTTCTGTACATGACACTTGCCACTGGAATATTTCAAGCACCTTATCCTCTGAATCTTTACAGCTCTGCTCTCCCTGTTTCTGGGCTATTAACTCAGCCTCTGGCCACAAACTTGAGACTTTCCATTTGTAGGACTTCAGACCTAACCCCAAAATGTCACTTGAGCCTTTCTGGGGCAGAGGTGGCCGAAACTGCAAACGGAACATAAAGCAGCTATTAGCTGTTGTTTGAGGCAAGGCCTGTCCGGTGTCTGCAGGTCCACTTGATCCCCAAATTCTCAGGCCATGTTGTTCAATTGCCATCAGCGAATAAGGTGAACACACTCTGACAGGACAGACCCGCCTGTATAACCGATACCCATTAGCTTCTTCCACCCGTGGGCTGTGTGTACGTATGCATATACAGAGCTAGACACACCTGTGCACACATTCAGGACCCTTTCAGTGACTAAGTATAAATATATGCCGGCGTACCTATTATATATAAATACGGAGAGAGTGTGCTGCTCTATATAAATTTGTGCTAGGTCTTCCTTTTGCGGTGTGATCAATAGCAGTTCTAGTGCAGAAGGTGAGCAAAGCGCCTTGTTAAACTAATAATTGCGCGGGAACCAAATCCTTTCTAATAAAATCTTTTAAAACCTTTATAAAATTTCCACTCTAAGGCCAGTTTTCCTGGGAGACCTATAATCATTGTGAGTGGAAAGAAAGGAGCATAACTAGCTTCTCTTACCAGCCGCCCAATAGACACTAAAATGGGACCGCACCGAGAAGGTGGCCCCTGTGGAGCCTCTTGATGGAGACAAAAACCTGTAGGCTCGTGCTGTCCCGGCGGGGTTTATAATTAGAGCTGTATTGCTGTTTATATGCCGGCAGCACCTGTAAGACCCACTGCACAGGGTGCTGTGCAGAGAGACGGCAGGCTTGCTGCAAAGGGTTTACAACCGTAATGGATAACATGTGCGGGGGGCGGCTGCGGAGAGGGGTGAGGAGGAGGAAGGACATCGAGCCTCTCAAGGTTGTCTGCTAAAAGAAGACAGACGTCAGGGGCCTGCCGGCCGAGCAGCTGCTGCTCTCTGCCAGGCCGTACTGCCTCCCGAATTCAGCCTCCAAGAAACACACACGTGCCTTGACCCAGGCACATCCCCGTCGCGTTCGCGCATGCCATCGCACTGCCGGGCAGAAGCGACGCCTCTTCGCCGCAGCTGAGGGCTTTTGGTGGCCCGTGGGTCCCATCTGGCTGTAGGAACGCCCTGAGCCGCGCGCGCTTAGGACGCCCGCCGCCAGCG
>NW_010532044.1:13896-15585 GCF_000687285.1 Phaethon lepturus | reverse complement strand
CGGCCGGGGCCCGGGGCCGGGCTGTCCCCACCAGCTCTGTCCGTTAACGTCAGTGATGGGGTGATTTATTGCCACTATTTGTGTGGCCGTGGAAGACAAATGGAGTTAATAAAGCCACCTGTCCTTGCCAGAAACATTATAAAGCTGGTGCAATTCTTTCCTTTCCATCCCTGCCCTGGATTCCGCTCGGGCCGAGAGAAAGCGCCCAGGACGCAGCCGGAGCACCTCACCCCAAACCTCCTCCCAGCCCCTCGCGGCCCTTTGAGCACGGGGATCCCACGGGAGTCGGACACGAGGCACTGGTTGCTCCCAGAGATGCAGCCACGTCTGCAGAAAGCCTTGGAGCAAGGGCAGAGAAGTGCATCACCCTCTTTCGCTTGTTCTCAGGGAGCTTTTTCTTGCTTCCCGGACTTTGACTAAAATTTTGGAAAGGCAGGGGAAATCCGACAAAAACCTCAGCATCCCTCTGCCCGGGCCTGACCCGCTCGGGGCGTCCAAGGCCGTTGCTGCAGCTTTCCCAGGATGAAGATCCAACAAAAGCAGCCACATACCTCACAAACAGCCTCCGATAGGGATCTTAATAATTCTGTTGCCACTAATCCTCACAAAATTAGCAAATACAGCTTCATCCTATTTGAAGATATTTCCCTACCCAGGGGTTTCTAAGAAGCTGATAGAAAGAACAAGCCAAAGTAGCTCGGCTAACCGTGCCTCCGAGGGCCAGCGTCAGGTAGCGTGCCTAATAAGCCCTTCCCGGTCCGAAGGGAGCCTCTGATCAATCCATGTCAGCCAACTCCCTGTGTTACTTTCCATTTACCTCTTCGATAATCCCCTCCAGCAGTTAATCAGTGCTTCGCGTTCAAAGTCACTTAAGTTCCATCGGATTTTCCTAATGTTGTTGGCACGTTAATATTTAATGGCCCTTGCACTGCAACTTCTCGGAGACAACGGATCTGGGATTTTGCTCAACGAGAGCTTTTGTCTCAAAGAAAAGCTGACAAGTCCCCGGGGGGAGATCCTGGGGAAAACTGGAATACAGAGCCGACGGCAGCTGACCTGCCTGCCGCCCATCCCAGCGTTCCCTCCGCTTGAAACGAACACCCCGAGCTCCCCAAACACAGAGCAGCCGCACAGCAGTTCAACTCCAGCACCTCCATCCTCCCTTCCAGCAGAATCGGGCGACATAGTCTTAGAAAAGCAAGAATTTGGTGGATTCGGGGGTACGTCCTTCTGACTCTCACCTCAGCATCATCTGTGCCTCCCCGCACCGGGTCTCCCCAGCCCTTCCCAGCCAAGGCTGGGCCCGCAGAAATGGGAAGGACATTTATGGCAGGAAATCCATCATCCAGCTGTGACGACGACTCTTATTAAATACGAATTGTGAGATAATGAACATTTTAATTTTATGTATCCCCCTCTTTCTATTTCTCCCCCCGCCACCCCAATTCTTTTTAAATAAATATTTAAGCATCTTTCAAACTGTGTTAGAAGCGCGGAGACGAGCAGGTTGATCTAATCTCCCGTTCCCCGCTCTTTGCCCAACAGGAAATCTCTCACTTGCCTCTTTCACAAATGTTTGCCAAGGGAAGGAGGAAGGATTAGAGCACGCAAGGAGCCCATCCATTGCTTCCCTCCTTCCTCTCCTTCTTTTGGAAGTCCTTCAAGGAATGCTATGAAGATGAGATTCAC
>NW_010532044.1:7284-13865 GCF_000687285.1 Phaethon lepturus | reverse complement strand
CCCTTTCTGTTACTCGTATTAACTCCTCGGGATCTGAGCCCAATGGAGATGCCCTCGATCCCTTTAGCAACAGCGTTTCCTGCACAAGATGCTCCCCGCTCACTCCCACCAGCAGATTTCCTCGGGCGTGAGACCACCAGCTGCTTCCCCGTGAGCCTGCTTCCACAGAGGCAAATTCCCCTTGGTGTCTCCCCAGCTTTCCCACAGCTTGCCTTTGTTAGGGTCCATTTAACCCCGAACTGGCCCAGAGCCCCCGAGAACAAGAAATTCAATCTCTTTATGACAGTCCCGCCGCAAAGCCCGACGAGCACCGGGGCTCGCGCCGCTGCCAAGCTGCGACGAGTCCGCTGGACCCGGGCAGGTTCCCGTCTGCCAGGGGCACGGATCAACAGGGAGGCGAACGACGTCCTGATTGCCCACCTCAGCACCCTCCTCAGCACCCTCCTCAGGCAGGGATGAAGGGGCGATGTGGTCGGTGCTGATGGCAGGATGGAGCCTGCCCTGGAAAGGAGCCCCAGCTAAGCCCGCCTGCAGGATGGCCCCGAAGGGAGCAAAGCGCGGTGCTCAGCATCACGCCTGGAGAGGCCAGTGTCCGGGAAGGGATGATGCACCAGAGGAGAATAATTTATGTTTAATCCTTGCAGTAGGAAAGAATAAAACTCAAGAGTAATAGCAAGCTCCTTGTTAAAAAATAAATAAATAAATAAAAAGCCTGGAGAGCCGTACAGCATAAACAGCACGAGAAAAATCTAAATAACAGCCACGCAACTTGAAAAGAACTGCTGGAAAGCCCTAACACAGCAAAGCCCTTAAGCCTTTGAGGGGTCAGCTGGAGCCGACTGGACTCCTCATCTGCTGAAAGCTCCTCTTTAGCACCAGCCCGCTGCCAGCCCAGGAGCAAAGCGGCACACCTAAGGATGCGAATGCAATCTTCCACACGATTTCCTTGGCTTCGGGAAGCCTTCCAGGCAATTGTTACCCATTTTCCCTCCAACTCAGCAAAATGCTGTCAGTTTTTTAATTTTATACTTTGCGCTCAAAACCCTCAGCGAAGCCGGAAAAAGGCCAGCAGACGGGGAGAGGCGCGACACAAGGCATTCTGCCTGCTTTACGGCTTCCCGCAGCCCCCCAAAACGCAAACGCTTGTAGCCTTGACCTGCACAACCCTGCCCACGGCTGGAGGTACGGCAAAACCCGCCCTTAGCAGGGCGCTCGGGCTGCGGTTCGGTGGGGCAAAGGAGAAATACCTTTATTTCTGCTACGCTTGAGGGTAAAGGCAACATCACCCACGCTCACCGCCGTACCGCAACTTTGCAAGCGGGCATCCGTCCGCCCAGCCTCGGCGACTGCCCGCACACGCGGAGGGTCAGCCCTTGCGGAGAAAAGCCTTTTACTTTGCAACTAATTCAAGTTAACAGCACCGAGGTGATGAGTTTTCCTGGCTCAAGCCCGCAAGCTGCAGCAACTTGATTGCATTCAGTTGTGTGTCCGTATCTCTACATCGTTTTGGTTTCTTCTCTTATTTAAGAAAAATATTATTACATTTAATCTAAGTTATTTCTTCCTTTCAGTTTATGCTGATGAGTTCCCATTCAGTTCCTGTGGGTGCTTTTACCAAAATGAAAATTACAATATCAAAATAAAAATCAGCTAACGTGGTAGAATAAATGGCACAGAGAGCATCAAAGAAAACGTACCAAGAGTGAATAATAAACCATCGTAATTCCTCAATTCTATCTGTCCATCCATCTAACTATCTGTTAGACAGGAGGAATCTCAATTAGCTGTTAAAAGGATATTTATGATTATTTTATGGGCATTGCAGTGCTCTTCCTATTCCCAAAGGCTCTTGCAACACCTCTCTGACCCAAGGACAGGGAAGCAAACGCAGCAGATTAAAAGATTTCCCCAGAAATGAGATGTACACCCGCCGCTGCAGCAGGGGGGACCGGCCCTGGCCCCCCGAGCCCCCCAGGAGGGACCTGGCTCACTCCCACCAGGACCGTGCCCGTGTCCCAACAGGACCCAGTCGAAGGAAGCTCCTGAGTGACCCATTAACTCCAGAGTATGTAATTAACCTCCGAACAACCAAACGCACCGACCTCCCCGCTCCGGCTCTCAACGTTCAGCACAATCGACAATCCCAATTAGCTGTAATTAAGAAGGATTATAATGAACCTACTGCGTGCATTTTTACACGCACCTATTAAAATCCCCAAATTTTTCTTCACAGTCCCTATATACACGTTTGCGTGCGCAAGGAAGGAACACAAAAGGAAAAGGCTTCTTTTCGTCGTTATTTGTGTCAAGGCTTTACATCAGGGTTTTCTGTCTGCAGCTGATTATAGACGTCGAATTGAATTCTAGCTGGAGACAGAAAGAGAAATTAAGCAAAAAAATAAAATTGCAGCGGCTGTAATCCCCACCGAACAGCCTCGCTGGGATCGCCGCGTAATGAATCCGGCTTGTGCTGCCATCGCTCGCCCTTTGTTTACCTAACAGTTTGACAATGCATATTTATGCAAATTGGAGCCCGGCTGCTTTTTTGCTGTTCATTAATTAGCATCTCATTCTGGACGTGTAAACCAGGCTTGGAGAATTTGTCTAATTTGATCAACAGTTTGACTCCTCTCTCCCCCACCTTCCTTCCCCGCTTCTCGGGTCTTTAACAAGGTTTTTGGACCGAAAGTCAACTGCCTTGTGCAACAGGGACCTCGCGGGGCTCCTGCACTTGGCAGGAAGGGAAAATGGGGTGGGGGGAAAGGCAAGTTTTAGGAAGAGGTGAGCAGCAGCATTGCACCCAAACCTGCCTAAATCTGGTTTTCCCTTCCAGGTTCTTACTTGCTTTCTTCCAGGCGGAGGGACCCATGAGCACGTACCCGCCCTCCCTCTCCCGATGCGGATTCCTCTCTGCTGTCACAGCAGGAAGAGAATAAATCTTTAAAGGATGGGCAGAAACATCAACCTGCTCCAAGAGGCTTTTACAGATCAATAGACGCTGCGGGGAGCTGGTGCCTCGTGCCACCACCCCTGCGGTGCTGAGCCCCCAAGGAGGGGTCAAGCGGCCCAGGGTAACACCAACGCCTGGTTGATAAGGAACCGTCCCATCGCTTCACACAGGGCTGCGAGGGGCCTTTGACTTCAACTGTGTGGAAAAAAAACCCCAAAAACCAAGACTTCCTTGCTCCCCCGAGATGCGCCGGGACGTAACTAACTCCAGCTAACAGGCAAGTCGATGGGGCCGATTTCTGGAGGAGACGCATAAGCTACCAGTGAGCAAACGCGTAAGCGACCTCGTTGACGTTATGTTCCAAAAAAAGGTGCTGCTTGTCTTAAATGCCCGACCAGCACCAAGTAACGACCGCGCTGGGGCACAGCCACGTCTTTAAGCCGCGGTGAGCTTTAGCCAGGAGCGCGGCAGAGCAGAGGCAGCTCCCCCCGGGGCTCCCAGTTGCGTTTCCCTTCTCCCAGTGCTTTTATCTGTCCTCTGCTTCCCTCAAGGGCAATTTCTTTTGCTCGATTTACACATTTGTTTACAAATACATAATGAGTGTATGGGGGGGCCACCCCCCACCCAGAGAACAACGGCGCCTATTTCTAACCGCTGCTCTCTTCCAGCGTTTCCTCTGCAATTTCTGCACACACACAGCCACGCAAAATGGGCCTAAACACTGCAATTTTCCAACCATTTTCATCCAAATTGTCAGCAATTTCCCAATGGCCCCGGCACCAAATTGCAAGCGACCGCTCGGTAATACCGTGCGGCTGCACAGGCATCCGCGGGCAGGGGAGGGAGGGGAGGGCGCGCGGGATGCGGCGGCAGCAGCTGGACATAAACCCTTCAGAAATGGGCTCTTAGGTTGTTCCCGGCCACGTCTTGGGCAGCAAGTCGTCGGGGTGAAGAGAGGAGACCAGTTTCATCACGCGTTTCAGATACAACACCGCAAACCTTCCCGCGTCGCTGGGAAAAGGGGCTTTTTGCATGATATTCGCAGCTCCAGGAGGCCAAAATAGAAATGGACCCCAATACAAACTGGGGCACTTGTTCGGCTGCGAGGCGGCTTGAGCACAGCTCACTTAAACACCGATTCCACCCCGGCTGGGCCAGACTCTGCCCCAGGCTGGGCGCCTCCGGGGAGCCCTGCGATACCCAGAAAGGCGGATGGAGGGGTGCCTGGGATCCAGGTGCCTGGGATCCAGGTGCCTGGGTGCTGGGTTCCAGCGTTTTCAGGAGATGACTTTTTCGGTAAGCCCGCAGGAAAGCACGGACATAGCAGTCACATTTGGGAAGGGGAGGGGAGGCTTTCCCGTAGCGCTGCTCCCCTCCGCACACCAAAGGCGGCTGGTTTCGGGCACCTGCAAAGATCCGGAGCAGAACATCTCGGCTCCGTGCCAGCTTGGAGGTGCAACTCACGGATCACCCGCCGGCCCCGTCCTTTCTCCGCCTCGATATTGCAATGGGAAGCCGGGGTCCGGACCGCGTGGTGCCCCGGGCTGCGTCCCTGGAACGCGTCCCCGTCCTCCTCCCGTCACAGCTGCCTGCCGCTTCCCACAGGTATTTTATATTCCCCGCACTGCCCAGCCAGATAAGCCCGTTAGATATTTATATGTTTATCACAGATGGCCTTGATTTCAGGAACCAACCACGCCGCAGTCAGAAGGAATGTATTAATAATGATATAGCACAACGTGATAATCACTGTCAAAGCAGTCCGAATAAAGTCTTTTGTCTCTCCTCTTCTGATTAGGCAGTCATTTCCTTGGCAACTGGGAAAGTCAACAAGTGTCAAGTATGGTGGTTAATTCCTGAGCAGATAGTATTTATTAAAATTGCTAATGAATCTAATAATTAAACACATAAATATAAGTTACCTCAGGTATTAAATCTAATTATCGGGCCAGCGAAAATCAATTTTTGTGCATATGCATAATAATACATGGGCAAAGTTAATTAGAAATGTCCAGATCAATATTTGAATAATTCTTAACCAGTGCAATCCCTATCTGAAGAGCGGGTCTAGGCGCTGCGAGTAAGTCATATTTCAGAAATGAATGCCTTCTCCTAATGGAGTTTATCCTAGTAAATTAATAATACTCCAGTAAATCTGCAAAATAAATGATAAACCTGTTTGCCTGAGCACTGCCCTTAGGGAAATCATTAATATCCTCTGTCAGCAGCCGCCGAGGTCAGAGCCGAAGCTCTGCTCCAGCTCGCAGCCAGCTCCCGAGCGGCCTCGCTCCGCAGGGAGAGCCGAGAGGGAGCACGCAGGACTCCGACCCTCGCTCCCTCCTCTTCCTCACAGCGGGCACCCTAAATCCCACCCTGCCCGTGAGACTGAGCCCCCACCAACGCTGCCCCGTCCCCCCCGGGCTCCTGCAGCCCGGGCAAAGCTCATCCCCACCTCCAGCAAAATCCACCGGCGTGAGCCATCTTGGAAACGTGACCGCGATTACGGTCCAAGAGCCGCGCTGGTGTAAATCGGCGAAGCGGTGCCGGCCGGTGCTCCCTCAGATCCCAGTCCAAACAGCAGCGTTAGATTCGGCAGCGCTGCCTCCCAGAGCTCTCCCAGCCCCGGCAGAAACCCTCAGCTATTTTTGACAGGTCACTCCTCTGCTTTGCAAAGAGCAGGAAGGATCCAGAGCCCCGTCCCGATGCTCGAGGAGGGCTCGGGGGGCAGCACACCAGGAGGACCTGGCAGTGCTGGGGGGATTTTATCCCCCCGCTCTCCCCCCCGGGATGGAAACGCAGCATCCATCCCTCCGCTGGCTCCTCTCGCTAGCACAGGGGTTGTTAAAGAGAAGAGAAGGGGGAGAAAAAAAAAAGCACAAATGTTTTGTTTCGCCTGGAGATGCTGCTGCACAGCTCGTTTTAACACGGTGCGAGCAGGAGTCTCCACCTTTTACCTCCCCATCGCCCTGGCACGCTCTCCCCTTGATTATTCATCTCGGCTGAAGGGAGATAAAACAGATGTAATACGGCGCAGGACTCCGACACACCTCTTAAATCATCTTGTCTCAACGAAGCTCCTTGGCACGCGCACGAGCGACGCTCGTCGAGAACCCGGCTGGGCTGTTTCGGTGCACATGAGTGATTTTATTGCTGGGCTTCTCCAGCGTGCTTCTGGCACGGGAAAGTTATTCAGTCGTGGGTGAAATCATTATGGGTAAATCTCTGCTGTGAGTTACACCGGGGTAAATCCATTGAAGGGTAACTCAATTGAGATCAATGGCCCAAATTTTTGCTTTCCTTTACGCCAAAGAAAGGTCCGCGTGATATTTTTGAAGTCACAAGTAGTACTCCTGATTTCACAGCTGACAGGCAAAGACGACCCACCCCGTTTCCAACCTTTTGCACGACGTATTTTGTGAAACCGGTACTCCAGCGAGGTTATTTCGCGTGAAACTCTCTTTTGCCACCTCCCCTCGCCGCAGCGTTTAAACCACGCCAATTCTGCAACTGGGGCTCTCCTAAGCAAGCACAAAGCTGAGCACACGCTGGGTGGTTTGGGGGATCGCTCGAGCCCCGGCTGCAACGTCAGCATCCCTGCGCTGACACACGCGGCCGCCGTGGCCAAGGGGCA
>NW_010532044.1:0-7253 GCF_000687285.1 Phaethon lepturus | reverse complement strand
GCCCCTGGACTGGGCACTGGTGAGGCCGCACCTCGAATCCTGTGTTCGGTTTTGGGCCCCTCACTACAAGAAGGATGTTGAGGTGCTGGAGCGTGTCCAGAGAAGGGCAACGGAGCTGGGGAGGGGTCTGGAGCACAAGTCTGATGGGGAGCGGCTGAGGGAACTGGGGGTGTTCAGGCTGGAGAAGAGGAGGCTGAGGGGAGCCCTCATCACTCTCTACAGCTACCTGAAAGGGGGTTGTGGTGAGGTGGGCGTTGGTCTCTTCTCCCAAGTAACGAGCAATAGGACAAGAGGAAATGGCCTCAAGTTGCGCCAGGGGAGGTTTAGGTTGGATATTAGGAAAACTTTCTTCACCGAGAGGGTGGTCAGGGATTGGCACAGGCTGCCCAGGGAGGTGGTGGAGTCACCATCTCTGGAAGTGTTCAAAAACCATGTGGATGTGGCGCTTCAGGACATGGTCTAGGGGACATGGTGGCACTGGGTTAATGGTTGGACTTGATGATCTTGAAGGTCCTTTCCAACCCTAGTGATTCTGTGAGCCTGGCCCTGCCTCGCAAGGACCTTCTGCCCTACAACCTCGAGGGAAAAAAGCGCAGTGGAAGGACTGCGAGAGGAAACTCTCATCCCTGCCTTCCCCCAAGAGACAGCCGCCCAGAGCACTGCTTTCGCAGCGGTGCAAAACGTCAGAGCCTGGCCCCAGCCTCCCACACCACAGCGGTATCGCCTAGACGGATAAGATGGGCAAAGGCACAGAGGGAAAACAGGAGAGGGGATGAAGTGAGGTGCCAGAGGCCGTGCAGCTGTGATCCATCAGGTCTCAAGGAAATGCAGAAAGCGATGCGTCCGGCGGGCTGCCGGGCACTGCCCTGCCCTCACCAGGTCGGAGCCCGGGCCAGCGGCAGACGGCATCACCTCGGGTGAGGGTTCATCTCCCGGAGCACTTTTCCCTTTAGGTGATAACCGTCGGCTACTTTACAGCGGTTGAAGCCTGGCAGTGCTCATTAGGAGGGAGAGGAAGGTAGAGCTGAGATGCTGCTGATCGTACAAAGCCCACGGAGGAGGCCGGTGGCTCCCTGGAGCCTTCCCCGTCTGCAAAGCCGAGAGATCTCTTCGGAGCGCAAAACAAGACAGAACAGCCCGTTGAGCAAAGCCGCCGGAAAACGGGCGTAATGCAGGAGCACTTCTGCTGAAGGGGTTTTTATGCGCTAATCAAAGGCAGGGGCACAGCGGCTAGCGTTCCTTGCAATTACAGACACCGGGAACAAGTAATTCGGGAGAAAAATGGGAAACCCAAAGGATATTCCTGTTCAAGTGGGCATCGGGAGCCTGTGGGCAAAAGCAGTTCTTGGGAAGGGCTTCGGCGCGAGCCGCCGGGGAGGCTAGCCCCAACTCAGAAGCTCTGTCGCTCGTTTTGGTGATGGTTCATTTATTAATGATTTATAAAGGCGAAATCACCCCGTCGCAGGTGTGCCAAGCATGTCGGAGGCGCGACGACCGGTGTGCGTGGCGCAGAGCTGGGAGGACAGAAGTTGCTACGCCTCAGTTTGCGGTGGCAAAGAAAAAAAAGCCCTAGAGACAGTAAAGCAGCGGTTTATTGAGCTGTTGGATCCCCTAGTAATTAATTCTCCATTTATTAAAACATCTATTTATTAACCTTCTGTGTGTTATTTATAAATCTGCTCTTAATAAAGTGCAACCAGGTCTTAGGAGTTGTACCCCAGTGGAGAGGATCCAGAGCACATCACCGTCAGCGATCTGCTCAGGTCTTACAGATCTTTTCTATCTTTTTCTACCGCAGTTTCCCTGTCTCTATTTGTTTCTGTCTCTCTTTCACTCTCCTGGGATAACACCATCTTTCAATCTACTCTGACACATTCGTTTCCTGAGGGCAATTTAAACTGAGAATGATTCCCTGATTGCTCACTTTTCCTCCTCCTCTCTTATTCTGCAGGGGTTTTTTTGAAGGATCATAAAATAACATGTTTAGAAATAATTGCATGATAGGGATGTTTTCTTGCCATGTGAGCATTGCTCATTTCCTCTCCAGGCAGTATATTCTCAGCACATTTTCGGGGAAGGTTTCCCCCGACGGCAATAGCAGCCTGGGCAGGACTTCGGCGCGGAGCGGCCGACGAGAGCCGTGCCGGGCCACCGAGGAGCGACGCGGTGACCGCTCCGTATCCAAAGGGAAGGTCCCGCAGCCCAGCCGGGGCAGGATGGGAAGGGGTAGAGATCTGGGATCAGACCTGAGCCAGCGTTAGGCTCCAAGCATCCTAAACCCGAAGGATTTCCCCGCAGGAGCCGGGGCAGGCAGCTCTGCCCGCGCTGGGCTCCAGCCCAGACCCAGTACGCTCCCAAATTAAACAGGATTTCTGGAGGTGGCAGAGACACCAACCCCCCCGGGCTGGCAGACCCTGCTCACTTCACCACAACATCAATTCTACTCAAGAGCTCAAAAGTGTTTCTATTTAGTTGTAAATTTATACGGATTAGATTATATATTGCAAGTGCAAATAAATTCCGTGTATTACCCAAAAGCCATTTGATTTAGTCCTCAGCAACGAGCAGGTGTACTTTAAAGCAACACACACTGTGAGAAACAAGAATTGTGAACAGGTCTGTGGTTCTCGCGTGGTTTTTGTTGTTTTTTTTGGTTGTTTTTTTTTTTTTAACCTTTTACAGGCCACCCAGATACTATCACCTCCTAATAAATATCCCCCCGACACAGCCATCATCTAACTCATTATGGCCTCCACATGATTATGTGCACATATAAGCACATGAATTATGTGGATTAGGTTCACGTAGCTACGAAGATATTTATGGCAGGTCGTACTGTTTCTTAGGAAAATATTGATTTGTTAACAACCGCACGACTGTATAGCTATTAAATCGGGCCAGTCTACCGTACGCCCTGGCGTTAACGAAAGAACAGGTTTATTTTTTCACCTTTCTGTATCCATTTGATTTGTAAGCGGCAGTGGGGAGAGCGGAAGAGCACGTGGGCGAAGCCGGAGCCGTACCGGCAAAGCCCGAGCCCGGAACGCTCCCCCGCCGCAACGGCCGCGCGCGGACACGTTATTTTCGTTCCTTTGATCCGCCGTAGATCAGGAGCGACCGTCCCCAGTCAGGAGGAACGGTGTCACCGGGAAAGGCGGCGGAGTCACGCGCTCCCAGGCTTTAGAGCAGCTCTGATTTACGCGGGAGCGGGGCTGGTCCTCCCCCTCCCCTTGCCGCAGCCCATGCACAATAACCTTGCAGAGGGCAATGCCTTTATCCCGGATTTACGCAGCTATAGCGGAGGGAAGAATCTGTCCCGCTTGGGATTTTTTTCAGAGGTGGGGAGAGACGGGATCATAGCACCATCGCAGGTCTTTTGGGCTGCTAAAACAGGGTGTGCAGTTCATTATTCCGGTGTTAAGGACTCGGGTAAAAGTGCAGGCAGCCATGTTTTTGTTTTTTTTTTTAAAGAAATACAAGTTTCTTCTTTTATTGATTGCTTGCTTTTCATTTTATATCCTTTCCCCTTGCCTGAAATGAGAAAAATGAGTCCCTGCCACAGGCTCTAAACTTTATACTCCCTATCTTCTCCCTTATCTAATGCCAAGCCAGCACACACAGGCGAGAGCATGCCGGGTAGCGCCGCAGATTACGCCATAAAACCTGGAGATAAGGGCAGGGACCAGCCTGGGGGGACGGGGGGGTACCTGCCTCCCTCCCTCCCCTTCAAAGCCAGCCTTTCAGTCAAACCCTTAGTGCTGTAAGTTTTCTTCCCAAAAATTTGATAACAAGAACCGTGTTTTCCTTTGGAGATTGGGCTGTAATAACACCGGAGGGATGAAGGCTGGGGGGAGGCACACCCGGGATTTGGGAAGAGCAACACCATCGCGATTGATCCTGGTCCACAGGACGGCTTTGTATGACTATTTGGCTGGCCAGTATAATCCAGCCGAGAGATCATAAATGTCTCCAGCAGACATCACAGCCTGCTTATCGATCTCGCTTTGTTCTCCTCAAATACAACCGCCGGTGCGCCGGGAGAGGAAGGCAATCCGCGCGCAAAGCATCGCCCCACGGCCACGGCGCTAACGGCGGGAGGTGCCCGGCTCCCCTGGGAAATGCAGGGTTTGGGGCTGGGAGCAGGACAGCAGGAGGACATCGAGTGGGATTAGCTCAGCCCCGGTGTTTACCTCCCAGGGCTCAGTATTAGACATAACAGCTGATGCCTGGTGTGCTAAAATGGGCCCGATCCTGCAACTCCTTTTGCACCCCGGTAATCCTCGCTCACAGGTTGCAACTGGCAGGGACGTGGTGGGAACCACGGGCACGGAGGGGGCAAGAGGAATTCTTACTCCTGGGGGCAGGGACTGCTGCAGCCTCGCCAGAGCCGGGCCGGGCTCGCGGGGCGCCGGTGCTGTACCGATCCGGAGGATACAGGCAGCCCGTGCTCACTTGCTGGATGCGGGATGCTGGACAACACGGATTTACATGGATTGATTTAGGATAACGTTTCTCATGACTATCTGCTGGTGGGCTCATCCCCATGGGTACCCGCACGAGGCTCGGTGCCCAAACCACAGCCAGCTCTGCCGTGGCTCGAGGTGCCCGAGGCAGCACCCCCCCGCCTCCCTGACTGCGAGCCTGTCAAGCTAATTAAAATCCTTCCTCTCAGCATGGATGCTACTTAAGAAATGTCAAAGGTGGCAAGCCCAGCCCCTAAGAAAGGAGGAAAGCAATTAAAAGGGGAAAGAGCAGTCAGGTTAAAGAGCAACAAGATGCAGGAGTTTGAACCCTGCAGGAGTTTTTCCAGTGGCACCGAAATCCAGAGCCAATTGCAGGTGACACGGAGAGGGGGAGTCTAAAGAAGAAGCAGCCAAAGGCATGAAAACAATTAGTGAGAAATGTGCCGGGGGCGAGGGGGGGGAAGGATTTGATGTTATCTACTGGCCTGCCAGAGAATAAATGGAGCAGCTGAGAACAGGTTTCCCATGAGAGAGAAAATACTGGGACCGCCTGGTTTCAAGAGGAGAGGAGGGCGATGGGGACGGCGGATGCACAGAGCGAGGAACGAGGGGGACGTGGACCGGGTGCTTCTGCCTGCCGGCTCGCGCAGCGCGGGTGCTGGCAGCATGCTGAGCTACCGAGGCAGCAAGCGTGTGGCTCTTGAAAGGGAAAAAAAAAGGAGTAGGAGGAAATTCTGCACAGCCCTCTGCTTGTCCCTGACACCCAAGGCTGTCATCTTTGACGTGGGAAATTCGTTGCCAGAGGGAAGCGTGGGAGAGCGGAGTTCACAAAGGAGTAGGTGTACATATGTATGTGCATACACATGCATGATCTCGGTATCTGTTGCTTTTGAAAAAAATGTGTTTCCTTTATTCTTGCAAACGCTTTGATATACAAAGCGACTCATTACATCAGCTGGAGAAGCCGCCGTTCCCAGGACGAACGGCTCCGTACCTACCCTTGGGGTTCCTCATGCCTTCCCCGACCCGACGCTCCCGCGCGAGGTGCAAGACACAACCTGGGGCAGCAGCCGGGAGTGAGGCCCCAGCACGTTCCCAAAAGCTGCTGCTGGCTGCACCGGAGCCGACGGGGCTGCGGCACAGTTTAGCATTGCCATCTAGCGGGGTGCCCGCCAGCCCGGCCGCTCTCCATCGCCCTCATTGCTTATGATTATTTACAGCGACGCCTCAGCAATCCTACGCATCGCATCGAGCCCACCCTCTGCGCTGTTTCTAGCCCATCCCCGATAGCCCAAGAAAGGAGGGGTTTCCTGGAATAGGGTCCCATCCAGCAACGCCTGTGCCACGTCCCCTCCCTGTCAGCGCAGCCCTGGGTGCTCCGGGGAAACGCTGTCCCTCCTCACGGCCGCAGAAGTTGGAAGCAACGAGTTGGAAACAATCCCTCAGACGGTTTTTGTTCTCTCAATCTCTACAGCCTTCACAAATCGTTTTCTACATAAATATCTCCCTGCTGCATCTCCTTTCAATTAAGGAGGAGACGGCAAAGGTCGAGCTTTGCCCCCGGCCGGCCAGCCGGCAGCGATGGATGCGCAGAGCGTAGCTGCTCTCTGCCAGGCACTGTTGACAGCCACCCTCGCGTTGCACCAAAAAAGTCAGCACTGCGTGAAACTCCGGGCAGCGAGACACAACCTTCCCTCGCCGGGGCGTGGAGGGCTTGCTTCAAAGGCTGCCTTCAGCCGGAAAGCACTTTGGGTCCACTTGGGTGACAAAGCCCTTCTGCTCCAGGGCTGGATCCCGTTACAGAGAGGAGCTGAGGTTCCGGGCAAGAGGAGCGACTTCTCCAAGGGCACGCGGGTCGAGGCCACGTCTTGCAACCCAGTGCGCTGGCACAAAACCGCTCGCGCCCACAGCGGGTGCCCCCGCGCATCCAGCATCACCGGGGCTGCGGGGCTGAGACACCAGCGCCTCAAATCCCGGTGCCCGGCTCCGAGCGGGAAGTTGTTATATCCCCCCAACTCGTAATTCTGTGGAGATAAACGGCATTTCTTCACAGAGATGGTAGAAGCCAAGCACAGCCCGGACAGGCACTGGGCACCCGAGGAAACTGCTTGTGATGGGCAATAAATGTTTTAGCAAAGAGCAAGCTCAGGAAGAAAGGCAGCGCGCGGCGCAGGAGAGCTCTGATTGCCATCCAGCGCTCTCTGAATGATTCATGTCCCTCCCTGCCTACTCCAGGAAGACCCAATTACCAACATTTTCTTCTAACCATTGAGATACTTGAAACTGGTTGTTGTCCAGGCGCTGGGAGGAGGAGAGGAGCGGGTTGCCTTTGCGCATCGCTGAGTACCCGTGCGCCCAGGGGCCGGATTTGCTGCGAGGCATCTGGATCAGCGTGGAGAGGGCAGAGCTGGGGCTCAGGGGGTACCACACCCCCCCGGGCCAGGTTTGGATCAGGGCAAGGGGTGGCGGATCCCTGTCCCAGAACAGCTTCACCAGAGCCAGACCCAAAGCAGCTGTAATACAACAGCGATCAGAATTGAAGTTTTCCAAATGTGCACTTAATTTGGAACCAATAGGATGATATCCCCCCCCACATTAACTGAAAGGAAAAAAAAATATTATTAAATACAGATTCTCTGAGCTTTGACAACTAGGTACTAAATATCCATCCAGCACATGGCTGCTAATTCCCAATAAATATGTTTCTTTCAATAACCAGCTGGTTTTAATTTAACAAACAAATAGCTGTCTGGTAAAATCTGAATTAATTGAGTGTTTGGAGACCTTAAT
>NW_010532043.1:0-9149 GCF_000687285.1 Phaethon lepturus | reverse complement strand
AAAAATAGAAAATGTTGCAAGATATGTCAAAGTCTAGGCAAGTTATAAATGTCTTTACCTTTTTATGTTGACAATGAACAAAGCCATTTACAGCCAATGAGGTTTTTGTGCTTTCAGGCAAATACATTTTGTCACAACAGCACAATAAAATTCTTGCAGTCTCTCGTGCGCTTCCTTCCAGCTCTGAAGTATACCTCCTATTTATATCTTAGCCAAGAAACAAACCCCAGACCTCCTGGCAAGCTCTTTATTTTAAATAAAGAAAAAGCAGCAGCATAAAGCAACATTATTTATGAAAATAAGGAGTTGCATATATTGTGCGTGTTTTAATCCTATGAAAGGATGGAGATAACTACCAGCAAGAAGCTGGGGGAGGGGTGGAGGGAGAATCCTTCGGTTCATGAAACAAACATACTGTATTGCATTATGTTTGGAAGAGATACTATGCCAAATTTCCCTGCAGTGCAGGGAAATAATTTTTGCAACTTTTTTTAATGTAATCTTCAGCATCTTTCATTTCATTTACTCCAGCAGTGCATAGAGTTTATGGCACAGCCAGCTTCTGGAGTGATTGCAACTCAAATCAGAGTAGTTGCATGTCCTTACTGATCATGAAAGACTTGACTTTTTTTAAAGTCTGGGAAAAATGCAAATGTGACTGTTTAAATACTTTTCAGGACTACAAAACCCCAGTGTCTTTACTGCATGTTAATATTTAGGCTTGGGGAAAAATTATTAACATGAGGTAGAGAAGGTAACTCCTATTTGTAATAAAATTCTCAACATTTTGAAATTCTCAATGGAAGTGACTGGAACCCAGCTTCAGGGCTGTGTGCATGCCTGGCGTGGCTGCCAGACCCTGGTGTGGCTGCAGACCCTGGAAATCCGAGTTCTTGGATATCTGGATGGAAGAGAGCATGCTTAGGGGATTGGCGAGAAGGCTGGCAGCTTTCTGCCACTATGGGCCTTTTTCCTTTGATTTCAGTCTTTGTTAAACTTTAAATTCCCCTTCTTGTTGAAACTTAAGTTTTTGAAGGCTTACCAGCCAATGCTAAAAATTGTGAGGAATAATATTAAAAATTGTGGTTTTTCAATACTGTCCAAATTTTTCCTCTCGGGCAACTGTCCAAACATTAAGTACAACTGTAAAAGTCAGTGTGCTAAGCCGCTAATATTTTGTCACGTGTATAATCCTATTTTGATAAGTGCAGCTTAACGCTTACTGAATTCCTGTAACTAGGTGAAAAAAATTGTATCAGCAGAAAAAAATGGCAATCCCCAGCATGTGTGCCATTAAGTTAGCCAGTGCTCTGCTACCTGCCATCAAAGGGGCCCAGATCTCTCCCCCAGGAACCCAGTTATCTTTCTTGAGAGCTGCTGTGTCCAGAATGAGTCGTTAGGAAAAGCCTGCTTTCGTACCAAACCAGAGCTTTGTGTGTGTTGAGCTGCATCTCAGGTGTAAAGAGGAGAGTCTGAAACACAGACCCGCCTGCATTCAGTTGATGTCCAGTTACAGAATTGCCAAATGGGAATTTTAGAGCGGACTGTTTCAGTTGACGTCGCTCTTTATTCATGTACATGTGTATAAACATTCCAATTTGAAAGAAAATGTGTGTCCTGTGGAAGAAGGGACAAGCTGTTTTCTTAAGGGGCGTTTGGAAATACTTCAGGTAGTGGATAAAAGAAAACAGATTTCAACTTGGAAAAATGGGGTGAGAAAACGTTTTCTTGTCACGACATAATATACACATCTTATATTAATATTCTGTTCTTACACACTCAATACCACATATAGACAACCATCCTTAGACTAAAGAGATCCAGAGAAAACTACTTTTTTGGGAGAAGGGGAGGTGTTATAGAGTATATGGTATTTTCTGTTTTCAGGATGTTTGTTTTGTCGTTAATTAAATGAGTACTAGAGGTCAATGGCCTGAAAACCAACTAGCTAGTTGTTACCAGTGATAGGATGCCCGTGTGTTATGTTTCTCTTTCAGGCAATGGGTGTGTATCTCTATGGTGAATTAATGGTGAATGAAGACGTGAAACAGCAAGAACTTGCACATAAATGCTTTGCTGCAGCACGAGAACACATGGATGCGTCCTCAGCCAAAGTGGTGGCGGAGATGTTATTCTGAAGAGGTGATTTTTCTTTTTAAGTTAAACACGCTGATTTTTCCTCATACAGAAGGAATATGCAGAGCTCACTAAATGTAGTAAACTTTGGCATACCATACAGCTTGTGTCTACTTAGCTCGAGGAGTAACTCCTGTTAAATATCTTGCCTTTTTTTTTTTTTTTTAAGCCCAGCTGCTGGAGCAGTGAGTTAGGTGTGTGTAGGCACTAGCTGGAGCACAGCTTTGTTGTAAACTTTGTAATGGGCTGTAGAAGATGGAACTGTAAGTCTGAATGGCCGGAGAAAGCCAGGCTCCACCTGCAGTCATCTCCCCTTCTGTATTCTTAACTCTGCTTACAGAAATTGCAATTGTGCAAGGAGCGTTTCTGTTTAACTGCATGTTGACTTTATAGTCAGCATGGTCTTTGAGAAGAATCTGAGCCCCAAGCCCACAGTGGAAGTACGAAGCTGTGTACTTGGAAGCAAATCTGAATCATGAGTGAACAAGCTGATAATTTAAATATTTTTGTACAGTGAGGCCTTTGAGACTGATTATGAGGTAAGAAGAGTAGCCTTAACATGAAGAAGCTGCTTGATATCATAACGTAATCTAGCTTGTTTCTGAATTTAATGGGCAGGAATCACCAGAGAAGAAGCAGAAGTGCAAGAAACAGTCACAAAATAAAGATTGCTGCAGGCTATAAACTGGTAATTTGTGAAGATATTCTCCATTTCTCAGTCTATTTGAGTAGCCGGAGGTAACCTTAGTGTTTGTACATGCATGTTTAACACATAACCAATTAGGATTGGTATGAAGGTCTCTTCCAGTACAGCATACCTCAGATTTTTGCTTAATGATATAACGCATCTGAGAGACTGATGGCCTTGGTTGTTCACATAACTTTATAGTTGATTTGTGGTATCAAAATTCAGGCATCTAGTTTAGCGAAATCATTTTCTAATTGGTACTGAGCAGAAGTCTTAATTTTCTCCTGTGCAAGCCTGTACATGTAGCAGTACTTGATAGCGAGTTCCACTTGAATTTGTGGTGTTTAACTTTGTTTATATGAAATACAGTGGATAGATACCATGAAAGCAAGTTTGTTGATGAACAGCCATGTTGTTCTTCTGTATAAACAAGAACTGTGGCTGTCAAGAAAACTTTTTCTTAAAACGGGGTTAGGCTGTAGAGTGCTGGGATATCAGGTATGGGGTAGGAGGATTGCCTTCTAAAACAGGCAGGGCTAAGAGAGTTGCTTGTGTGCTCCCAATTATTGAGGACCCACAGGAATTTGAGTCACATTCAACAATTTTTAATCGGTAGATGCCTTCAAGTGTCTGAAGGCCAGAAACATGGAGATGCGGTTTGTTTTTAGGTACTGATGAACTTGGAACTGTCTTTCTATAGTTCGTTCAATAATAAAATAAAAATCAAAATTTCTACAAGCTTCTGGTGGTAAGTATCTAGCACAGGAAAATTATATGGTATGTAATTTTGCTAGCAATAGTCTAGAATTGCCCACTTGACTTTTCTGACAGACTGGAAGTGCATGGTGAGCTGTAACGTAGAGTCTAAAGATACTGTTACGAGAACAACACTCTGTGTGACTGCACAGCTCTTTTTTTAATGGTGTGGCTGTTTGGGTTCCTGGCATGATGATTTGTGACTTGAGATTAAAATCACATTGCCAGGGATTACCACACAGCCATGACCGCAGCTGCTGGTATGAAACTCACCGTAACTATCCAATCCGCGTACTCTTCTCCGTCAATTAAACAGAAAAAAAAAAAAAATAAATAAAAAGGAGAGAAGAGGAAAGCAGCAGATGCGTCACAGAAGAACCTCACCCGATGATAATTAGCGGTACGGAGACGGAGACCTCTCTGGCGAGGTGCAGAGCTTAGCTGATTGGTGAACAGTGATTGTTTCCCTCTTTGTTCACAGTGGCTAAGTTCTGCACCTGAGGAGAAGGGGAGAGGAGACTCTGCTTAGCCTCAGCCTGCGCAGGGCGCGGAGCCTTTGCTGGCTGAGGCACCTTGCTGCCGAACGGGTGGCTTTACGATGAGCGCGGGCCTGTGAGAGGCAATATATCAAGGGTGAGGGGCAGAGGGGACTTGGGGAGGAGCAGAGACTCTTGGCTTTAGCTGAGAATAAGCGGCGCTCCTTAAATCCTCAGTCTGACTGCAGACGTAAGGCATCGCCCGCAGCAGTTTGGTTACCATGCTTTTTCTAAAGGTCAGAGGAAGTAAATGTTTGTGACTTTAAGCTGGAATTGTCTATAAAGCTTTGTTTCGTAGTCGTCTCTTCAATGGATGCTGTCACGATCTCTCTGCAGCTGTAGCTTAGCGTTGTGTGTCCTTTGCAGGAAATGGTTGTTTCCGACTGGAGCTGCCACTTACGGCTGGTGCCACTTACGGCTGCTGCTGTTGTTCCAAGCTGTTGATGGACCCGTCCTCCGGTGCCTACTGAGCTGATATCAGTTCTGATTTTACACACTGGCTCAGTGCAGCAGGAACAGGAGTCGAGCCCTAAAGCAAAAAAAGATGTACCTTTCCTAAGAGCCTCTGAGAAATGATGTTACTGCCTTCTTTCAAAAACCGAATTAGTATACATTATGATGTCCTGATGTTAAGCACTAAACGGCCTAAGGTGGAAAAACTACCTCAGTACTGTTTAGAAAACTGTTGACTTAAAATGAGAAAGTACGTGGACATGTAGCGCATCACATAGTATTGCTCTGGTATCTGACCTCCAGCATTATTTTCAGAGTAACCTGCTAATAAGCGAGAGAATGTGCTTGCACTGTGGATCTTCCGTGTCTTCTCCAGACCTTGTTGTGGTAGCTGTAGGAATCTAAAGAGATCATTATTAACTCTGTAACCACAGTTAGTTACGCTCTACTGGTAACCTAAAAAATAACTCCATTTGGAAAGCTGGGGCGGTCAAGAACACACAGATACTCCTTTATCGTGACAGAGTAATAACTTCTACTGCTGTTTCCGTTGCAGGAAGGATCACAGAGAAACTCTTTTAGTAGGAGATATATTAAACCCTGATGGTACTAGGATTTCATTGACCCAAGACATCAAAGGAAGGATTATGTGACTGCTAAAACAATCAGCTGACAGAAACATTTACCTCTCAGTATTTACGTCTTCCAGAGGCTCACTGTAACCAAGAACACATGCACATAAAACAAACTACACACACACACGTTACTGTGGCTTCAGGTAGTTTATTAATACAAAAAATTTGGGGGTTTATCCTTGCTCTTTGGTGATACAACCATTTCAGTTTGCAGATGCCAAGGATTCTTGATTTGAATGAGTTGATGCACTCCAGTCATTTGGCCAACATTAGTAATCTCTGAAATTTGATGAAACTGTATTCTGTACTTACAATTTTGTTTGTGACTCCTATGCCAAAATAAAAATCCAATATAAAATTAGTGGGAGCTGGGGTGGAGCTGGGGAGGTTAATTGGAAGATGAAATAATCTGTGAAAAGTGACCAGCCATCATCCTGGTGACGGGATAGGACCGAAGGAAAAACAAAGATCAGCATTCTCTCTCTGTCTTGTGTCAGTTGACCTTTTACCAGAAATGTCAGACCTTCAACTTTCTGAAAATGTCTTCCATACCCCTATGCTGTTCCTTTTGCACAGTGATACATCAAATGTAGTTCTTCTTTCCTAGGAATGTACCGCTCAGAACTACTGATCAGAAGACATCTTAATTGTTCCTTTTAGACAGCAAGAATTTAAAACACAAAAAATTGTGAACATATTTACTTTGTACACTACTGTTTTACATCAAATACTCTTGTAAAAATAAATGCTATTTTTAAAGTATGTGTAGTCTTTCCATCACAGTGGTTCAATGTTAATTTACAAACTTAGGGGAAAAAAAAGACCACATTTCTGCTTTTGCAGTAGGTGAGAAGCAGCTGAAAGTCATTAGTTAATGGATGTTAACAAGAAAAATTAAATGTGGTAATTAATTTTTTTAAAAGTTGTTGTGCTCAGAATCTAAAGTAAGAGCCTGCCTCAACAGTGACTTCAGTCCAAAGAGTACAGTTCCTCTTTACCTCACTACATTTTCTGACCTCCCCTTTTGCAGGCACACAGTGACAATACCTGAATTATGGGACACTTGGCAACTTCTTTCAAATACAGCAAGAATTAGGAAACTGTCCAAGAACGCACTGAGATACCGCAGTGACTTCTAATGTAGTTACGCTCACAGATGTAGTTATTAAGGGATCCCGTTCATAAAAGAGTTATGCTTTGTTTCACAGGTTTTTCTGCTAAGGCCAGCAACGGAAACCAGCTTGCTTTTTGGTTTTTCCGTTGTGTAAGGGAAGGAACCCAGAGCTGGATAAGGCTCTTGCACAAGACGCGCAGAAATTAAATACATTGTAAGCCTGTTCATAGACAGTACTGTTAAAACTTCGTGGCAGGTAAGACTTTCCACACATTTGCAAATATTGCAAGTATCACCAAATTTTTATTCTTTCAAAACAACCTACTTTTCTTACCCTTTTTTTAATATTGAACACAGCAGTAGTTTATTTTGCTTGCTACAGCTGTTCCAGTCTGTCTCAGCAGTATTAACGTGTGCATGAACTTGAACATTGATTTCCCTCACAACAGCTTTGTGATCCATCATGCATTGTAGCAACTGAGAAAATAAACAGAAAATAAAACACTTAACACCAAACAACCTAAAAAAAATGGCAGAGAGGTGGCAGCCCTGGCCCTGTATCTGGTTTTGTATGGCCTTTTGTTGATAATCCAAGCGTTGAAAAATAGTGAGGCTCTGGATGAAGAAGGAAGCTAGAGGTGGCTTTGAATAGTTACTGTCACCGTAACTCATCAAAAGTAAGAGGGAACAGGAGACTCCTGTATGTATTATATAGTGGCTTCATTAACATGATATAAGCATATTCAGCATTACCATTAATTTAAAATCCTTCTGAATCATGTAAAAAGCTGTGGGAGTGAACCATACAAAGTGTCACTTAATTATTTATGTTTTTAATAGACCCTATTGAAAGCTTAGCAGAAAAAAAAAAAAGTAAAGCCATGTTAAGCACTTCTCATTTTACTCAAGGTTCTCCCAAGGTGGGTGTTTCCATATTCGTTTCCTGAGAGGAGGAAGTTCTAGGTTCTAATTATAGTAAATAAAAGCAAGTAACAAAAATACCCATTTCCAAACTTACTGTAACTAAAATCATTACTGGAAGTGCTGTTTTATCCAATGATACCTCTATCCAGACTTGGCTGTCAACATAATAAAATCCAGTGCAACTGCCCATTTGTTGTTAAAGTTGTTTGTTCTTAAGTATAGTCAGGCTTTTGGGGAAATTAAATCTCTGTTCGGAGGTGAAAACTAAGGCTCTCAAGGCTAACACAGATTTACATATCAGTGTTGAGTGGATATGACGAGCACAGGCATTCATGTAGGTGTATCCTTGCCCTGCTTAGGTTTCATTCCACTGCTGTTTCATAGCCATCCCTCTCTGCACAAAATAAAGCGTGCTGTTTGGGTTTTTTCTCCCATCCCTAACGCAGTCCTTTCCAAACACAGTGGTAGCTTTACTTTGGATAGCGTTAGAAAGCCCGATGCAGAAGGCTGGACCATCTCCCATTTACTTTATTAGGCCCGCAGCCGGTTTAGGATCGCACTGATTATTTTCTGGACATCATAGCTTTTAACTGTAAAAATGAATCTCGGATCAAGGTAAAACTGCATCTGTGTACCTGGGCAAGGCTTCACCATCTGCTTTCCTGTGCCACTTACTGGGTCACTTGTTCAGAGTGAAGGCAGGCCCTAAGGAGGAGGTGACCTAGGCAAGTCCCTTGCCCCCTCCAAGGAGATACATTCCTGGTCATACGCTTTCTGCTACAAACACGGAGTAAAACTTACCATTTTGCTGGCAGCGGCTCCTCCGCTTTGTTTTCTGTCTTCAGCTTTGCTGGAAGGTGTTTGCAGCTGCTGCTGGCTCCGTGGTTTCTGCTTTAGGAGGGAATTAGCTGTACCCTGTTGCCATTCCTCACACAGAAGAGGGAAGGAAAAAGCCTGGAAGCGGCCGGCCTTGCCGAAAACGCAGCCTGAGCAACTGGGCAGCTTGAGGAAGCAGGTAGGACTCGAGGCATAAGGAGCCCATATGGATTTCTGAGACGTAGAGAGCACTACGAAAAAGGGTATTTACAAAGACAAACCAGAGCTAGGCCATCATAACACATCGTGCCGAGTACTGCAGCAGCCAGTTTATCTCCACAGCTGATTAAAGGCCTGAGAACTGTATTTCTTTCACAGAAAATCTTAGCTGTTTTGCTGGAGTCTGCAGGTGTAGGCTACAGTTCACAGTATTCATGAGTCAGGTTTCATGTTCTCTGTAACAGGCAAAGTTTTTAAGAGACATGTAAGTGCATTTCTGCTCTTGGCCCCAATCTTTGATGCTCAGAGTAGTAGGCTAAAAAAAAAAAACTTAATTACTAAGAAAGGATGAGGAAGCAACCAAAAAGATGGGCCTGACTCATGTAGAATTTTACCACAAGTATACCAAGTTTAGGCACATACATATAAATACTGAAGTGAATGTATACGCTAACATGGATATGTTCCCTTGTTTCTGTGGGCACAACTGAAAAAATTACTTCAAAAATTTACCTTGCTGGCAGGGTGACATTTTGTGCCAGTTAAATATGCCAGTGCATAAAGAATTTGAGACATTTGCACTGTGCCTGGGAGATAAACTGCATTTGTCCATTTACTGTGAGTAAAACTGAGTATTTTCTGCCCAAAATTAAGAGCCTTCCTGCTGCTTATAGCTGCCAGAAAAAGAACAGGCATTTGTTATAACTGTTTTTAAACGCATGCAGAAATTGCAGCTGTACAAAGATTTGCTCTTTTGTGATAATTAACACATCAGAAAACAGAACTAACTTACTTTTCAGCTAAGCATCATTTTCCATCCTGCTGGGGCACTTCAGCCACTCCACCCCATCTGCTGGAAAAGTAGCACGGCG
>NW_010532042.1:584-1241 GCF_000687285.1 Phaethon lepturus | reverse complement strand
CTCAGCCGCAGACCGCTCTCCTTGCCCCGCGGGGCCGTCGCCGGCCGAGGCAGACATCTCCTCAGCAGAGCCACCGAGCAGAAGACCGCATTGGTTTTCCGGCAGAGCGCCTGGATTTGGGGGTCATCCAGACCTCCAGCTGTTGAAACCTTCCCTGGTGCCGCGGGTCTGCAGTGCTCTGTAAGGGTGACGGGATTTGCGCCATCTTTAATGGAAGCAAAATCTAAGGGAGTTAAGGAAAAAAAGAAGGAAAATAATCCTTGGCTTGGTATTGAGATGGGAGGGCAGGTGGAGGGTCCCTCTATGAAGCCCATACACCAAACACCACTGCGGCATGTGGGGTCCCCAGGCTCTTCCTGTGTGAGCCTGAGATTCGTTCCCACTTCTTGCTTTAGAAGTTTTTTGATCAAAAGTTGTTTTTTTTCCAGAGACGGCTGTGGAAGCCGAGCCAGCCGGCCCTTCCCAGTGCTGGTTTATGGGGTCACAGCAAAGAACTTGGCTCCAGCATAAATCGGGCTCTGGGGAAAAGCAGCACTAAAAGAAACTCTTAAGAACACAAAGCCATAAAAATTCAGTCGGGGCGGGAGGCACGTTCCTGGTTCTCTGGGGGTTTTGGTGCCCGTCTGAATATCTGGGGGTGAGATCATAAGCTGGTCT
>NW_010532042.1:0-428 GCF_000687285.1 Phaethon lepturus | reverse complement strand
GTCATTCCCCCCGCGTTGCTCCTGCTGCAGCAGCTCGCGCAGCCCCAGCTGCGCTGGCAGTCGCACGGCAGAGCCCTCCAAAGCAGAAGACGCCGCGCCGCAGAGCGTTGGCAGCGTGACATCCTCTGCCGGGAGAAACCGCCCTCGCCGCGTTTCCGAGGCGTCATCCCTTTGCAAGCTGAGGCTGTTTGGCAAAAGCCACGGCACGGGTGCGCGGGGCAGTAGGTCCGGGACGGGGGGGCTGCTGAGTTTGGGATGGAGGCATCCCTGCAGAGCATTGCAGCTCTCCCTTTGCGCCCTTCCGATGCCCGCAGACCCCCTCGCAGGGCTTTCATCTGCTAAAGCAAGCGGACGGTGGGTTGCTCTCGAAGCGTCCTCGTCTTTGGGGCTGCACCGTTTCATAGGGTGCCGAGCGGGGCCGCGCGCGG
>NW_010532041.1:13208-19163 GCF_000687285.1 Phaethon lepturus | reverse complement strand
CCATTTGACAGGCCCGGGTGGGTGTCCACCGTAGGGGCGGGGGCAGGGGTGAACAACGCGTTTTAGCAGAAGGGGTGTACTCTAGATTTGGGAGGGTGACGAGGTGGGGGCACTGGTAATACCCTGAGGTGCCCGCTTCTGCGGTTAGGTGGGGAGGTTCGTCTTGCTTGGGAGGGAAGAGCCTGTTTCCGTAGCTGCTTTCCCTGTGCCGCAAGGAGCTGTGCAAGCAACGCTCCTCAGCCCCTTCTCGTCAGCCTCTTGTCACCCTCCCCTCTACGAGTCCATTTTCCCTCTGCAAGGCAGGACGTGCTGCTGAACGGCCTGCTTCTCTGCCACCTGCGGATAGGGTGTTTACTCTGCAAATCCTATGAAGCAAAACAGACCATAGGGTTGTCGTTTTTTTCCCCGCACCGGTAAAGACTAGGTTGTATTGTAGCACAGCAGGAACAGAAAGGTAGTTCCCAGATTAAGCTGTACTCCTACAGAGTATGAGGTGAAGGGTGGCCTCCAACAAGGGACAGTACAAGACCCTCCTACTCTGCATCTGTACTGTCTTGGTAAACATAAGCAGTATGTATCCAATGCTTCTCAACGAGCTATAAACCTTAACATTGCTAATTCAGTTACAAAATAGTGGGGTTTGGGGGAGGGGGGTGTTTTAACATCGTTTCTGACTATACCAAGCAATGGAAAATGCAGTCTTTATGAAAACTTGACAGAAGTGAAGTCATCATGCTGACCAGCATACTGAAGTGATTTCAGACTCACAGAAACTTACTGTGAGGAAAACCAAATCTGTCTTAGGTGTAGTCAGTTCCAGTAGAGTTTCTCAGCACATAAAAAAACTCCAACTCGTTTGTTTTTAGTCCACAAAGTATTGAAAATACTCTCTTTGTGAAACTCCTGTATTTCATTGGACTTTACACTGAGGCACAATCCAAGATTAGAAAAGCCTCACAAACTCAGCAAATTTCCCTGATGTTAATAATTAATCCTAAAAAATGTAGAACTGTGTAAAAAAAATCCTAGCATCTGAATCAGGAAAGCAGAATATATATCCCTTGTCTATTAAAACTACGTGTTGGTAACATTTTTTTAAAAAAGGTAACAAGATGATGATTGTTTCTGTTTTGTTAGGAACGGGAAATGTTTTTGGCAATTATTAATCAGAAACAAAAAAATCACATAGTTCTATAAAATTTAGTAAGGTGCTCATTTGCTGTGGGAAAAACTATGATAAAATAACCTGTTGAAATGAATGACAAACCAAAAGATGGTATATCAAGAAAAAAAATACTCTTTGATAAATAGAAAAAAACAAAAGTCAGATATTCAAAACGGGGATAAGGCAGCCATCTGAATGCTACATTCAGAATTCAAGTTGTGAAGTATACAGCCACATCAGGTGTGATAGATGGACTTAAAGGAGGTTTAACATTATGTCAGACTAATCAGTTGAATCACATTTGCATAGCAATTCAGCAAAACTCACTGAAGTTATAATGACACAATTAGTTTCTTTGAGCTGTATTCTTGCCAGAGATCTGTGCACTCTAGTTCTCAAGGTAGGAAGAGCTGACCCTATTTTGCATGGTCACAGCTTATATTTAGGCATGTGGCATGATTGGTTATATGGACCAAGATTTTATGTAAAATCCAAATGGCTCTGTGTTGAACAGGTTCTGTGGTTTAACCACCGCTTATGTACTGGGAACCTGAGTTTGCAAGCTATTGTTCATTTGTGGGATTTTTTACCTTGAATCCACCATTTTATCCATCCCACTCTATACAGGTAGAACTATGCTTACATGCTGTAAGAAGTTAGGAATTTATACATTAAAACTGAATTTTTAATAACTTGCACAGTGCATATCATGGAATAGAGATTATTGCTACATATAAGACTAGAAAACTGCATTCTGTATGCATGTGAAATTCACATTGATTGAATTCATAGGGCAAGAATATTTAATCTAGGTAAACTGAGAAGTACAGGGAATGAGGGTTAACCATTAGGCAACCAAATGGCCAAATTTTTATCATATTACTGCCTTTAAATAAAATTAGTTAGGTTGTTGAAAAGATGTCTTGCAACCATCAGGGCACAAATTGCTTGAGAGAACAGATGCAGTGGTTTATATCGTTAAGAATATACCATCAATCTATGCTACTTTCACCTTCTTGCTAGGTGTTTGTATCTAGACGTGGTATCTCAGGATACCTCAGGTATCTCAGGTTGCATTTACACATATGTCTTGCTTTGTACTAAAGGTTAATGTAGGGGTTTAAGGGTCAGGGTTGAGAGGTGGCCTGTGCAGTAGGTTTCTGTGATACTTCTTTAGTGGCTGGGTGTTTTTCATCATGTGTCATTTTCCAGTTAAGCATTATGATGTGCTGCTGAGATTACACCGACAGATATATTGTTATCACATTGTTATTCTCCACCCTCATCTCAGTGCAAGGTGGTTTTCATTGTAGACCCTGTGGTTCATGAGGAACTGTAACAACAGGCTGTGGTTTCTCTGGCAGAGGGAGAGGCTCAGTTTAGTAATAACAAGATGAACACCAGCCATCTCAAAAGTTATGCTGTGACAGAATGAGGTTTCTCCTCTCTAATACATTTCTTTCAATATGTTCCTGTAGCTGCTTTTATATTGCCTCTTTTATATTGCCCTTGTTGCACAGTCAAGACTTCTTTTTTCTCCCCCTTTAACTTAAGTCATTTAACTACATTTGTGAAACCGAAGTACAAATGCTACGCAGTGGTCACAACTGAATACTTCTCTGCTGCTGACAAGTTTTTTATTTAGTCTTCTGTGCACCTGTGAAAGGCGACCCATTTAAATCTCACTGTATTGTTGTTAATATCCAGAAAAAGTAATTATTCTGTATTCCTTTAATGGCCATGAAGTAATGAGAATTAACTGTCTGAATGTTTTCCTTTTTCTCTCCCGTTCCCCCCTCTCTAGTACTTCAATAACATCTGCCAAAATCCAAGTGAATGGAGTCCACCTGCATTACCAGCAGACAGGAGAAGGAAGCCATGCAGTTCTTCTGCTTCCCGGAATGCTAGGTCTGGAGATTTTGTCTTATCTTTGTAGAGCAACCACCTCTTTCACCATCCGGTCTCAAGCTACAATGCACAAAACTATTTTGTAATGCATTCAACACCTGAATTCAGAGCATTGTCATTAAAAAAATTGCTACACATACAACAGATAGGGAAGGGCAGAGTTACTGCAATTAGTTAAGTGAAAACTTTAAAAACTGTTATCTCACCAGGCACCTTTTATACAATGTCTTGAGTTGTGTAATACTCACTTGCACTTTGGATTTAACTGTGCAAAGGGGGTGTCCAGCACAGGTGGCAAATAGCTACACCAGGTGCAAAATAACAGGGAAAAAAATCAGGTCAGCTATATTTGTTGCATAGACTGAAATATGCATTCCTTTTTAGAAACTGGGTGCATTCCAGATGAGTTAATAGACATAATGCAGCACTTGCAGTTTATTATCATAGTGAAAAAGGCACAGTTGAGACTTGCTTTTTAGCTTAAAAATGTACTTTCATGTTTTGGTTATTGAGGGCAACATCATTAAGATTCTCAATGCCTTTCTAATGGACAGCAGGTTCTGCTAGCTAAGTGGTATCTCTTAATCAAGACCACTGCTTTTGATAACAACCTTTTAAAATTAACACAAGCTTTTTTCCTGGGTTCTTGCAATTCTGAAAAACCAGTCAGACTTACTAGCAGTTCATGGCAGGCTGTCAGTAGGACTGTTACTATGCTCAGAGTTAGGCTCATGCTTAACTGAATTGCTGGATCAAGACAATGGAATGTCAAGAACTGAAGAGCAGGAAACATTTGTTCTTCTTGGCAGCAACATTTTCAAGTCTTCATGAAGTGGTTCTTCAAAAAATTCTCAAGGGGGGGGTGGAAAAAAAAAAACTTAATTCTAGGGGTGCTTTAGTAGTCGTATGACTATACTTAAATAGAAATAATGCATTTCTTCAGCTGTGAGTAATATTATTATGTGTACATTGCTATTGTTCAGTTAGCATTATTACAAACAGTAATAGTTAGACTCTTTTCCATTATTAAGTTTATGGTTTATTATTTTTGGGGAACATGTGGGTGTGAGCTTTACATTCTGACTGTCACATACTTCTTCCCTTTGCACTGATAACACCTTTCACTGATAACACTGATACAAACTTTCAATATTGTATACTACTTACAGCATTAACATACGAACGTGTGTTGTGGCAACCCAATAAGTGCTTTTCACTCAACAGAATTAATTAGTCTCTAGACTATTTGTAAACTATATTAAAACAGAAGTGATGTTTCTCTTTCTAATTAGAAAAGTACTGAGAAAACACAGCATTCAGATATGCTTTCAGCGGATTTTTTTTTGTTACAAAAAATACAGTATAACAAGTATGTGCATGATAGTGCAGATTCACACAAAGCCTGTGTAAGAATATGTGATTAGTATTAATCAGGTTGTGCTGGCGTTTTTCAAACAACCTGATATTTTTCTTCTGACTCTAGCTATTAATTGGTGTTGCAAGAGAGAAGAGCTGACACGATCCCACCGTGGCATGCTACATACAGCCTTTTTTGCCATTTAGACCAGTTGATGGTATAGGAAGAGGTATCCGAGGACATATTTCTCCAGAAAAAATCTTAAATGCCGTTATACGGCCTTTTTATTAAAAAGATGGATAGCCAATTTGATATTTGATTTACGTCATTTCAATATATTAGATCTGAACAGGTTTTAATCAAGTAGCACATGATACTGTTACCACATGACCATCACACAAATAAGAAATAAATTGCAGACTTACCTTCATGCGAGCATTCAGATAGCTTAGTGCAATAGACTGGAGTACTTCATTTTTTTTAATCCTTTGAAAGTCTGAGCCATCAATAAAAGAAACTGTTCTGCATCAGAAAAATGGCTGTATTTGGCTTATTTTGGTAACATACATATTAGAAAAATCACAAGTTACAGTTTTATGCTTTTGGGTCACCACTGTCTCCTCAGGCATCAAAGTATTTAAAGCTCAGCTTTAAGCACCGATATTCTCATAGAAGTGTGTTCTGGAATAAGAACAACTGTCTCACACAGTGCTTTTCACCTACAAATTTGCGGCTGGAGTTAGTATATTCCTCCCCTTTCAGTTTCACCTGTGCTGTCCAGATAAACAGCAATGACCATGCTAGTGCTTTAAACCTGTTAAAGATAAATTCCCACCCAGGTAAGTCAGTTTAACATTCTGTATGAGAGCATCTGTGTAGAGCACAGGTTTTGATAAGCTTACATACCTACCAGAAATGGTTTGCTCTTAGCATATTGCAGATAATTCTGAAGATTTTTATTGTGGCACTACCTGTCTGACTTGCAATGGTTCATCACAGTTAGAGGTAAAGTGTGCTTCAGTTGATGGATAACCTCTTTTTTAGAATTAAGATACATGTTTCCCCAGGTTTCCATTTAGAGTATGTATACTGTGTATGTATTATGGTGGTTACTATAACTGAAAAATGATGATGTTTCAGGGAGTGGTCAAACTGATTTTGGACCACAGCTTAAGTCTATGAATAAGCAACTTTTCACAATTGTTGCTTGGGATCCTCGGGGATATGGACAATCCATTCCTCCATCTCGAGACTTTCCTCCAGATTTCTTTGAGAGGGATGCAAAAGATGCTGTGGATCTCATGCAGGTAAATCTAGTCTAAGATTTTACTATTTTTTTAATATATATGTATATATTTAAAAGCTGTTTTCCTTAAATTTTGAGAAGGAGAATGAGTACTGTTAAGCAGGTTGTTTCCAGCAGACAGCAAGTTATGCAAAAGAGCATAGAAATGAAGGCTTAAAACTGAGCAGATGCACACTATTCTGGAAAATATTTTCTTCTGCCATGTCTTCTGCAATATAC
>NW_010532041.1:0-13177 GCF_000687285.1 Phaethon lepturus | reverse complement strand
TCAGCAGTGGGAATTAATTATAAAGCAATATGATTTTATTCCAAGACCCTGCCCTAAGAGGTTTGCAGTGAAGAACCATGTAAGTTTAGGTAAAGTCTATATAAAAACCAAAGTCTATGCTAAGTGGTTTAACTGAAGGGATTACAGTAGTGAAAGGCTCTTAGAAAATTTTCTAGCCAATAGTATCTTGGCATTTTGCCTTGAGCAGCCCATTTCAAGAAACATTTGATTCTAAAAATTGACTTGATGCTTTGCATTTTACAGTGTATTACGGAAATAATTTTTGTGTAAAATTGAAGGGTTCCTGTGATCATAACAGATCTTAATAACTAATACAGCTGTCATGATTATAAAGAATATGACATAAAGCTGTTATTACTTCTCCATCTTACAGATTTTTTTATTTCAAATCTGTGCATTTGTGTTACTCTTTTATTCCATCCTGTAAGTGCTAACACTATTTTCTAGTTTAGTTTTAACTAATATTTTGGCTTTGTTATATTAAGTTACACAGTCTCTATGGCCATGTTAAGAAAGTTGGCAGAGTATTAAAATTCCAAAAATATGAGACAAGATTCAGACACAGTCAATCCAACTGTATTTCTGTAACAAACAGTAACCTTGCAGAAACCCATCTGAAACTGGAAATGCGGCCTTCCTGGAGTATTCTGCATAGTGAAACAAAGTCAGTCTGACAGCAGTATCAGGATTAAGACACAGTTTTGCCCTCTAACCATAGAAGCAATCTCTCTGCACTGTAAATCCCCAATTTCTTCTGCTAGGCTAGCAAAGAAAATAAAGATGCTGCCATGGATAGATGACAATCTTTCAGTCCAAATGGCTGTAACCACCTTTTCCTGCCTCTGTTCAAATACTAATAAATGCAAAATAGAAAAATGTAACCATGTAGCTTCCAGTCAAACAGGACAGCAGCCTACCAATCTCTAAAGCTGCCAGAACAAATGAGACACAGCATCCTGGTTTTCTGAAGATGTTTATTGATGTAAGCATGTAATAACAAATTATTAAAATATCTTCCCAAGCATGGGTAACTTGCTTCTATTTTAGCATAACATAAAGGATAGCACAAAGCTCAAGGAATCATCCCAACTAGGAGTTCCAGAATAAAACAAAGTAATAACTCCTGCAGAGGGCTTTATAATGATGTATGGTTTTACATACCTCATCTGGACAGCCGACACTCAGCCAAAAAACCCATCTGTATAGGTAAGCCTTCAGAACCTTTATTCTGGGCTCCTTCAGACTGTGGTGTCTCTGCTGGAGCTGTAAGTGCTGTAAGGTTTCTGTGACATAACAAAAGCTGAAATTCTGCAGAGTATTTAGCACCTTGATGCAGCTGAAGCTGCTCTGTACCACCGTATGTGTTCTGTGAAAGAGTTGGCTTGAAATAAAAGGAGTATAATGCAAATAAGTCCTCTTTGCTGCACTCCATCCCAATGTCTAATGCTAGCAAAGGCCAATAGCATTAAACCAATCATTGTGGAAATAATTAGTGTTGATATTTAAGAGATGCTTACTCTTCAGAGCTACTGCCCTAGTGAAAGGATGACCTGGGGCTTCTCCAAGTTTTTGCAGATCAGCTGCAACCCTTACTTGTGAGCACTCCCTGTAAGCATACAGTGCCAAGTGCTGTTGTATTGCCACTCACTGCTGTAAGTTACTTCTGTTGCAGCATATGGGATCATTTGACTGCATTTCACATAGGCTGGGGTGGAGGAGGTGATTTCAAAAGAGATTTTGTTCACTATAAGTGAAAGGGTAAAGCCAGCACAAAATCACCCACAGAACTGAGCTGTGCCACCAGCTCTCAGGTTATTGCCAATGTTAGGTAGAGGCCTGTACTGTAAGTAGTTCAAGATTAAAGCAAGTATACGTGCATACCATATCCAACACATCTGTTACATCACATTGTTTATTGGAAGGCTGCAAAGGAAAAATTAAATTCCTCCTGCTGGAAAGGCAGCCTAAGACAACCCAAAGAATGCATCAAGATAATGGCTAGTAAACAAGGTAAATACTGGAGGCAAATAGATCTCGGTTGAAGCACTGGCAACTAACCTGGCATGAAGAACAAAAATTTTAATCAGCTCTTCCACCCATCAGCTGACTTTGAGATCTGTAATGCTATTGGCAGTAGGGGAACAGCAGCAGCAAAAACTTAAGCTTTACAAGCACGTCTGCCAACTCCTGAAACTTGCCAAGACACCAGTAATGCTTCAGCAGCACAATACGAGAAGCTGATCACAGATAACTACTTTTTCAGCAGGCACAGCTGACCTGCTGTCAGCTGCTAAAATTCAAGGTTCTCTTTTCTTGCTGTCAGCTCTTACTTTATATGTCCTTTCCCCTACCTTATATCTTTTCTGTTTAGTAATTGTAGCTTAGCAGAATGAAATCTAATATTGAGCAACATTACAGTGAGCCTAATACCAAGGAAGAAGCCAAAACCAGAAAAGCCTGATAGTGAGAGAAATTTAGTTGGGTATTGAGTGACTGATAAAATTACGCTTCACTTGAGCATCAAGTTTACAAAGCAGAGTATAAACCGCTTTTTATCTCTCTGTATTTGTTTGTCTCAATTGCCTGCATTTTTGCCGCCTTCTGTCCAGAGAAAGCAGGCCTGAACTTCCAATACAAAACACGAGGCACCAAAACAACTCATTCAACTAACTTGCTCTTTTTCCTCCAAAAGTAAAATATCTTAGAATCATAGAATCTTTGGGTTGGAAGGGACCTTTAAAGGTCATCTAGTGCAACGCACCTGCAATGAGCAGGGACATCTTCAACTAGATAAGTTTGCTCAGAGCCCCATCCAGCCTGACGTTGAATGCTTCCAGCGATGGGGCATCTACCATCTCTCTGGGCAACCTGTGCCAGTGTTTCACCACCCTCATTGTGAAAAATTTCTTCCTTAGATCTAGTCTAAATCTGCCCTCTTTTAGTTTCAAACCGTTACCCCTTGTTCTATCAATACAGGCACTGCTAAGAAGTCTGTTCTCATCTTTCTTATAAGCCCCCTTTAAGCACTGGAAGGCTGCTATAAGGTCTCCCTGGAGCCTTCTTTTCTCCAGGCTGAACCCCAACTCTCTCAGCCTGTCCTCATAGGAGAGGTGTTCCATCCCTCTGATCATTTTTGTGACCCCCCTCTGGACCCTCTCCAACAGGTCCATGTCTTTTCTGTGCTGAGGGCTCTAGATCTTCCTTAATCACATCTGAAAGGCTGTAATTTCTGGGAAAAGCAAACGCAAGAACTTTTGAAACCTTTGTGTTTGTTTGTGGAAGAGTTACGAACTGAGTCTTCTGTCTGCAAAACTGCAAATATTGCTTTAACCATTGAATGTCGTCCCAGTACAACCTTCAGATGCATTTGCTCCCGAAGGCCTTTACCTTGCCCACTGAACATCATACACACAACACCCTCCCTCCTGTCCCTGCTGGTACCCCCTACCACAGATTGGGGTATAGGAGGAAACAAGAGTTTCAAATTTTAGTGGAAAGTGTTGTACAAGTCAGAATGAATTAAGGTCTTGGTTGTCATATCTTTTGCCCTAAGCCTTCCTTTTCAAGAAGGAGGAATTTCATTATTAATGTTTTGAACTGCAATTCACCAGGAATTAACATTTAGAATGTACACTTAGAAACCAGCAAATGTGAATTAAGCACTAAACTTCGATACAATTCTGTAGCAAATACTTTAAGCATTTTTTGGTTGTTACAGAGCAGATTTTTTTTTTTTTTTTTTTTAGATCAGCTAGCATCAGTAAATTAGATCACTGGGTTCCATTTTTCAAGTCTTAAACTTTTCTCTTTACTTAAGTTCATCTTGGTTTTGGATTACCTACAATATCACACTGTGATAGTCTTTGCCAACCTTATACCAAGAGAATCCAGAGATTCTTGATAGCATTAGGCTCTCTGAAAAGACCTTTACTCTCCATTGTAAAGAAACATTTCTTAATTTCAAGAGGGCTTTTTTAAATGCAGCAGGTATCTGACTACTGCCTGTTTCATTAAATAGTTGTAAAAAATTGGAAGGGCATGTATAATTTCTTGTTTTCTAAATATTTTACCTTAAGCATTTTTATGTATAGCAGGAAAATTATATTTTCTAGTTATGAAAACTAATTATAATTCAACTATGTAGTGTTGTGTCTAAATCGGTACTGTTGGTCTCCAAGAAATATTTGATATTTCCGTGTAAAACCAGATGATGATTTGCATATAACTTTCTTGTACAAATCAAGGCACTGAAATTTAAGAAGTTCTCTTTGCTGGGGTGGAGTGATGGTGGAATTACAGCACTCATTGCAGCCGCAAAGTATCCAGCTCTTATCCACAAGTTGGTTGTCTGGGGAGCCAATGCCAGTGTTACTCAGGAGGATGTGAGAATTTATAATGGTATGTACAAGCTGAATATCATATCCTAAAAGAATTATTTTAATTTCTTCTTGACCTAAAGAACTTAGTTATGTAACAGGTAAGTGGAGAGAGAGTTGAGGACGCAACAAGCCTAAAGGAACAGGACACAAAATTCACCTCGTTGCTGAGTGTAAGGATAGATTAAAGTCATAGTGAGAAGCTCCCTAACAATTACTCCAAGGGTAATATAATGGAATTTTTAAAAAGTCCTTACCAACAGCTGCTGAAAAGCGTAAGTTATAATAGCTTATCAGTAGTTTTCAGAAGTAAATTTTTTGTTGCTGTAACAAGTTCCTAAAAATAAATTGCAAATAATACTCCTGATCCCAGGATTGATTTCCTTTCTCACATCTTGTGCAACCTTTAGACAAGATCCACAGAAAAATCACAGAGCTAGCATGTAACAAATTTTGCCTCTAGGTCCTATATAATATATAGACAGTAAGAAAAGAAGCTCATAACTTACCATCTGTGTTCAGGAAGTTCATTCAAGTAAATGTCCCAGGATGCCTTTCTAATTTGCATTCCTTTAAAGTTAATTACTGTGGTTACAAAACCTTTGCAAAGTAAAGAAACATGGGATTTCTGATTCTTATTCCATTCACGTGACATAGAATCTGGCCATTTGTCACTTCAAAGGAAAATAGCAAAAACTGCTAGTGAACTCATAAAGAAACCTTATTTCCTTTTGAAATTAGAAATTAAGAGTTAACCATGAAAGCTCTCAGAAAATGTAACCCAGTATAACTTCATTTAAGTGATTGGAGTTTGATTTATACCAGCTGTGAAATCTGACTCTTGTTTCAGCTAAATTAGTAGTGTATGTATTGCACATGTGTACTTCCCTCACCTATACTAAAGCACTTTCATAGGTAGTAGTACTATATTTTTTAGTTCAGTAAGCAAAATGCTTTTGATCTCTGTAAAAGTTCTGCTTTATTTCTTTACATGCTTTTAGATGTATGAAGTTTTTATTACATAATTATGAAATGCATGTCAATTAGTATCAGCCGACAGGCTAAAATGTGGAGAAAAAAAAAAAAATAATCTTACTTTACATGGGGCACCCACAGCAATACTGACCTTTGGCCTCTTCTGGTGTTTTCAACATCTCTCTCTGGGTGACAGAGCTCAGAAAGTAGCAGCACAAGCCTTCTGCAGCTGGCCCATCAGCACATCTCGGCTGTAGTGGAGGGTTTGGTAGGAGAGAAAGGTGTTTATTTGGTATCTATGTCCTTTCAATATTGGCTTCATTCTCCCCCACCTCACCCTTTCTAAACTAAGGCCAGCCGCAGGGGTAAAACAGTAGATTCCATAAGGAAAACAGCTGTTTGGTAACAGCTAGCCTGGGGTGAGCAATCTCATTTCCAGTCAGATGCTGTTATAAAACACTCAGTCACCACTACCTTGCTCATTTGGCTGGAGAGGTTCTGTTTGTTAATTAACACCTTACTCTTTCCTTCCTTGAATTCCCATTTGAAACCAGTTAAAAGCTTTGCTAGTGGCATATATTGCTGTTTGATGATTCAGTACTTTTCAGGTCTCCTTCAGATTCTCTGCCATGCCAACCTTGTTTTGGGCTTTATCGATACAAAGCTATGCAGCTGAAATACACTTCAGTGAAAGTCATCCTTGTGGATATCTGGTTTTTGAGCAGTACTGAAAATTTTAGGGGAAAAAAATAGGTAAATCTGATAAATAAATAACTAGAATGTCAGATTATTTGTACAGCTTTAGCCAGCCTGCCATGAGTCACAGGACTCTACTAAGAGTTGCTTGTTTTTCTGTAAGACTATGGCAAATGTACCATGATGTCAGCCTGCTGGAATGCCTTAGTAAGAGCTTCCTTCCTCTGAATACTGGTAGGAGTCATGGAAGAACTTCCATCCATGAGCCAAAGCAAAAGGCTGAAGGATATAAAAAAGAATTGCCAGCTCTGGCACACCGTTATAAAACAGTCCCCTTTCCCCTTTTTATACACAAGATACCTCCTTGAGCTCCTTTTCTGCAAGCCCTCCAAAAAGGAACATCAGCAGTTTTAGGACTGAGTCCTTTGATTTTTTTTTTTTTCTGTTATTCCTTGTGATAACAACAACAGTATGGTCTTCTGCAACTCAGAAAGACCCCAGCAGAGATTGTAAAACTACCTTTTTTATACCCTTTCCATCCTGTGAATTACTTAAAGCCATTCAGTGCAGTTTCAAGTTTGAAATACACAGCTGCGGTCTGGTTTGAAAACTACTCATATTAGGTGTTGACAGTACTGGGTTATATCTTGTTGCTGGAAAGGACTTAATATATGTTATTTTATGTAGGCATCCGAGATGTTTCAAAATGGAGTGAAAAGGCCAAGAAACCACTGGAAGAGATGTATGGACATCAGTACTTTGCAAAAACCTGTGAGGCTTGGGTAGATGGAATATCGCGCTTTGCTGAAAAATCAGATGGTAAGGCTTTTACACTGTTAAACTGAAGCAATTATAGTAGCAGACAGTTCTGGATAAAAATTTAACAGTACTCCTAGCAGCCAGTAAAGGAAGGACTCTACATATGGCATTAAAAGCCAGGTCTGACTCACACTCATGAATAAAGCAATTACTTTGTAGATGGTTCACAGAACCAGCAAGGTACAGGAGGAAAACACATTTATTGGAAGCATTAGCTGATGAGTCTCTCCTCTTGTTCCACCACAAAACTACATTATTAAATCATTGCTTTTGTGCAGACTGAGCAGGAGGGATTCTGCTCAAGCTTTTTTCTCCTCTCTTAGTGACAAAGGATTACCTCTTGGTGACTTCGTTAAGATATCCCAGAAGTGAGGCATGTTCATTCCAGTTTCTGCAAACAGGAGCTGAAGCACTATTTCAAACCTAGTAGCATGAGAGTTAAAAAAGAAGGAAGTTCAGATTTTGAGAACTCAGAATTAGCAAAACACATTTAAAAAAAACACTGTTGACACAGGTTAGCTGTTTAGAAACCCAAAATGAATAGTTAAACTAGACAATATAATTATTAAATGTTTGTCTCTGAAGATTTCTGCAATTACTCTCCATATGCTTTTGCAGACAAGGGTACCATGAATAATAACCTGCAGTTCTGTTTTAATTCAGAGGAAAATTTCTTTTCATTTGTCTAAAGCAGAAATACATAATACATAAAACAGGGTGCCTTTAATTCTCTTATACACATTTTCCTGTAGCCCTCATAATGACAGACAGGAGGTAACATACATTAACAGGCAGCAGGTACTACAAGGAAAACATTCCTTCATTTCGTATTTTTTCCATAAAATTTTGCACGGGATCGGCAACGTTGCACTAGAATTTCTCCCAGTAGAGTGATGTAACAAATTATGATCTGATTTTACTTTACCCTTTCTAGAATGCATCTCCTTAAAACTAGTTTATTCTTAACTCCAAAGCCCAGGCTAGTGAAACTCTGGCTGTGACATCCTTTTTATGCCTCAAACACTATGAGATGGAGTGACTGTGGAAAAGAAGCTACCTGGAGACATGTAACAAGTTGCTGCCTTACCTTGATGCTGTAACTGGATCAGATATTGCAAGAAGCCTAACTCCCTTTTGCTAAAAAAGTTGAGCAACCATCAGACTGCAGATTTTTGTCCAGGCATAGCTTGGAGAGAGTGACTTAGACTACAAGCAGGTCTCCTTGGAATTAAAGTTAAGACATGCTGCACAAAAAGTGCAGGTATGGCAAATATGAGAAAAGGGGTTAATAAAACCCGTCAGAGATAAAAGGACAGCAAAGACTTTGTTGGTCAAAAATTCAACTCGAGCTCTTCTTAAGAAATAGACTCTTTGCCCTAAGTGGGACAGCTTTTAGTGTGAAATGCCATAAGAAATGAACTTTTAGAAGGTGCCAACATTTAATGAAACTAAGTTGCATAAAGTTGCAAAATTCAAGATTCTTCTTGCTCTTCTATGGTTTTGGAGTAAATATAATCTAGTGGTTATAGTACAAAACCGTTTTAGGACTGGAAACTAGGAAATAATAGTTTGACTGCCAACTACGTCCTTAGGAAAATAACCTAAATCTACTTGTTACTACTTCTGAAAAACACTCAACATTTGTGCAGGTATTTGAGGACTATGGGTAAAATGTTCTAAATGAAAATATGTAACAGGTAGAACTGCAAACTAAGACTATATAAATAACCAAACAACTGGAAAAACTCTGTGAAACGGTGTACAACTTTAGAGCTAAGGAAAGTGTGCGTATATGAACATTAACTGCACAGCAAGGAGACAACTACAAATAGGACAAAGTTATCTGAAAGATAAATGGAACATAAAACTCATCAAGTATCTTTTGCCCAAAGATTCTCTTGCAAGAGCATGGGAAGTTAGGCAAAGAGTTTGGAACCTGGGTTACTAAGGGATGAGGAAAAAAGAACGGGGGGGAGGAGGGGGTTTATGGGATAGAAAAGTCTTTAAGGAAAAGCATTAAAATTACTTCTGGTGAGATTAAAGACTAGTAAGCATAAAATTGTTATTGGGGTTCTGCAAGATGAATGGGCAGGGAGAATAACCTTTGAATAGTTTTAGTACAGTTTATATTAAACGTTTATTCATTGCAGACAGCAAAGGGTCTGGAAGGTAGAACAGGCATGAGTACAATCTAAATTAACTTGTTGATAAAAGTAGCAAATCTTGTAACCTGACAACCGATGTAACAAAATACAGCATTATCATGAAGGCCTTAAGGCTCTAAGGCTGAAAAGAACAAAGCCAGGAAAGAGATGCATGTATTTGCTTAGAACAGTCAGAGAGAGCCTGGGGGAAGTGTAGGACAGAAGTGTTTCATTCTCTCTATCCGTTTGTGCTAGTACCCATTAATGAAGCAATTTCAGTGAAGTAACATTTTGGAAAAAGAAATGTTAATTATAGTCCTGATTACATAGTTCTGTAGATTAGTTGCATGCTATCCACAAGCAGAGGCAATAACTAGAACCCAATGGAGTTTACAGTCCTTTACAGAAGCAGTTTCAGTCTTTCATACGATTTTGAAACAAAGTGTGACCTTCATTTATTTTCTCCCTAGGTAATATCTGCCAACAGTTGCTGCCAGATATTAAATGTCCCACATTTATAATTCATGGTGAAAAAGACCCTTTGGTTCCACAAGCTCATGCAGAATACATTCATAAGCACATCAAAGGCTCTCGGTAAGTTATATGACAGAGTATTTATAAACCATTGTTGAAGAAATGAAAGAGTTCAAACCCACAGTGTGGGGGGAAAAAAAAAGAAAAAAAGAAAATCTGAGAGAATCAGAAGAGTAAAAGTGAGAAAATTCATGGGTTCAGGTAAAGACAGTTGAAAAGGTAAAGCAAAAGTCACACACGCAAGCAAAGCAAAGCAAGGAAATTCATTCACCGCTTCCCATCGGCAGGCAGGTGTTCAGCCATCTCCAGGAAAGCAGGGCTCCATCACATATAATGGTTACTTGGAAAGACAAACACCATCACACCAACCGTCCCCCCCTTCCTTCTTCTTCCCCATCTTTCCATGCTGAGCATGACATCATACGGTATGGAATATCCCCCTAGTCAGTTGGGGTCAGCTGTCCGGGCTGTGTCCCCTCCCAACCTTTTCTGCACCCCCAGCCTCCTCGCTGGTGGGGTAGAGTGAGAAGAAGAAAAGGGCTTGACTCTGCGTAAGCACTGCTCAGCAGTAATGAAAACATCCCTGTATTATCAGCACTGTTTCCAGCACAAATGCAAAACACAGCCCCATGCTAGCTACTGTGAAGAAAATTCACTCTATCCCAGCCAAAACCAGTGCAGTATAGTATTTTAATAAGCTCCTTCCTAAAATCCTCCAAGAGAAACCAAGTAAGATCCTTTTCCTCTTTCCACTTCACACACAAAACCACTCCCCAATATTTATCAAAAGAAGCAAATTTCTTCTCTGTTTCTAGTATAGACATTGCATTCCTTTTGCTTCAAGAGACCTAATTTCCATCCCATTCAGTAGAGCAGTGAACTTAGATGCTATGAGTGGAGAGAGAATCCCAGTCATTAGAAAGAAGCACAGGATACTGATGTTTGCTCTGCCTTGTTCATGTGAACAGCAACCTCAAAGATTTTGTTTTTCCAGCTGTCTCATGAACTTTCAGTGTTTTTAAGTGAAGCAGAATGAGGAAAAAAAATGTACAACTATGCTGAGACATATTACTTTATAAACAAGAAAAATCTTGGGGCACTATCTGCTTAATTTGAAAATTCCAGAAATGCTTCCTATAAAAAGCTGGGATTTCACCATCTGAATTTTCTTCATAGATTTGCACACAAATTCAAGAGTTCTATTACTGCTTAATAACAGATTGCAATGATTAACACTGGAAAGAAAAATTAGGAGAACAAAACCTATTTTTACAAATGCAGAGAGTAGGGAACGGTTTCACTGGTGTCATCTCTGTGAAAGATTGAGTGATATATTTATCTCAAAGTCAGTCCCTCTGTTCCTAGACATACATTATGCCACAGGAAGGATGAGAAAAAGAGACCTTCCTAATGATCACATGCAGGTGTTTTATTCCATGTCTGCTAGTTAGTTACTCCCACATGCCCTGCTCAGAACACCTATCATCCTGTTAGGTCTCACTGAGCTCTGAAATGCTGCAGCTGCTGACTAAAGGCAAGTCATCATGAAAACTAGGCAACTATCTGAGAGCTTCTCTTTGCAAGACAAGCCAAGAAGGAAACACTGTTGGAAGTTGCTATCCAATACAATAGAAAGTGATTCTTTGCATGTCTTTGTGTTGAAGTGCTCTGCTATATGTGTATTTATCAGACAACAAATCAGACTAATGGTGTTCTCAGAAATTAATACTTGGTCCCCTTCTTCCCTTGTTGCACTGTAGATGACACATTCCGTTGTGAAGCAGGAGGAAAACCTTAAATTTAGCATCTTATCAGTAACGCAGGCTTCTACCACCAACTTTTCTTGCCTTGACTTTTATCTAGTAGTAAAGTAGAAAGAGTTTTTGCTGATTGTAGTGCAGATACATTGCTTGTTTCTCTTATGGTAAAATCATCATTGAGGGCCATCATTCTGTATTTGTGTGGTATGGCTAGAGTTAGGTAGCATTACAGTGGCTTAACAGCAGTAGCAAGTAGCGTACACAATGCTATAGGTTTGTACATGTGTGCTGCTTGGTCTTTGATGAAAGAGACTTAATAAAATTCAGAAGTGCTAGAAGAGCCGGGTATGTTCACACACCATTGCTCTTTTCCTGAAGACGAAACAGCACTTGACACCACCAAAAGAAAGATCCCCTTGCTGTAGTGGGGCTTAGAAGACATGAAGGCAACATAGCACAGTATCAGTCAAGATGGCTTTAGCTCTGTTGAAACTGCTTATTATGTGGTAGGGTAAAATGAAGAATTTCTCACCCCCCTATAAAGAAGTGTTAGAAGTACATACCTGATGTATAAAGTTTTTCACAGCTAGACAGCAATGGCAAGTAGCATTTTTATGCTTGTCACACTCATACCAGTATTACAAAGATCACAGATACTACTTCTAAGCTTTTTTTGTAGCTTAAGAAGTCCTGACTTCCCTTTTTACTTTAATGGATGAATGAATGGTGTTAGTTTTGGATTATCTTTTTGCAGAAAGATTAGGCAAAGTTCAAACACTAAGTTTGGGCGATGACAAGAAATCTGTGTTTTCTGTAGCGATCTCTTCAGTGTGTTCACTGCCCAGCATAACCACTGTCCTCAGAAAGAGGCAAAAGAGCTCAAGTACTTCAACATACCTTTTGCAGACGCATCCTGTTCACAAAAGTTTTGTAATGTTATCTTCTTTGCTGACCACCAGAAAGGTTCCTAGAAACTGGATCTAGGACACAAAAATTTGGGGAGGATAAACTAAGCTTAAAACAAAGTGGAGGAAGTAGTATGCTTGTTCCTTGAAGGGTTGCTGTGGTTCACATTCTGAACCACATATATGGGGACAGTACTTAAAACAAGAGTTATTTCAGTTCTGTACTTGAGTAACTAAGAGCAATGAAAAGGCAACAAATATTTTAGTTACCTACATTCACAGAATAAAATGTATATTCAGTGTTTGATTTTTCTCTTTTAAGGTTGCTTCTGATGCCAGAAGGAAAGCATAATCTACACCTTCGTTTTGCAGAGGACTTCAACAGACAAGTGGAAGATTTCCTACACTGACTTAAACTGTAAAACAAGTTAGAGGTGTTTGTCCTTGCCTTGTTTAGGAATTTTAGTTGGCTTTCCATTTTCATTCAAGTTACAGGTAGGTTTGAGTCCTGTAAAAAAAACCATGGAAGATATTTGCATGAGAAGCATACATTTTGAGAATGTGTAAGCCTCAGTGGATCAGAGTGCACCACTGTGCTACAAGATTTCTGAGGTGTCTTTAAACTTACTTCTTGCCACACAGGACAAATTAGCTGTTCTTTGTCCAATACAGGTGTTAAGAAAGACAGAAAACATGATCTAGAATACATGCCTTTATGTGCTCTTAACAGTAAAGGACAAAAACATTGTAATAACTGGGATTCAGAACTGTTACATTGAGAAAGCTGTCAAAGTTACAGGTGCTCAGAGGGTAATTGGGTACACAGTTTCTAGAGAACATGCTTCACCACCACTATCAGAAGTCATTCAGTACACATGCCTGCTTTACAGAAGTTCCTTTGATGCCGGGGACTTAAGCCTCATCCTCCTCTCCTTCCTCTTCAAATT
>NW_010532040.1:0-895 GCF_000687285.1 Phaethon lepturus | reverse complement strand
GTTGCTGGCTGGGGCTAAACCATGACACTCCCACTCATATCTTCTAGGAACTGAAAGTTTTGGCTAACTCATTTGTTCCTTGTACAGAATCTTTTCAAACCTTTGATGGACTCTCTCAGATAATTAGAAAATCAAGTCACATCAGGCCTCAACGATCTTGAAATAGTCTTATCAGTCCAAATTGTCCAAATGTTTTTCAACTGTATCCATTTAGTTACTGTTCTAATGTCTATTTTCAATGCAGCCAAAGCTGTTTGTAAGAAAATATTTCAGAGAACGTGTCAGAAGACTCACTGGCTGAAGGACCTAAAACAATAAGGGTTGTCTTAAAATACCACAAGACCTCTTGCATCAGAAATCTCAAGTTTCACAAAGACTGGGACAGGAGCCAAGAAGACAGGTTGTCCTTAGCTGACTCAAGACCATAAAAGGACAAAAGGAGTGAGGGGCTAACTCCCCAAACGACCACCTGAGACCGCCGCGCACGCATAATCTAGTTTTGCAGCATCAGTAATTATGTTAATGTAGTAAGGCGGAGATTTCCTGGAAATTGTATGAATATTCATGTTTGTAAGATTTATGAGTGAAGCTTTGTACCAGAGAATGCACGTTAGGTGGAGCAATCCCCCGTGCATCCATCGCTGCAATAAAGAATGCCTGCTTCTTAATGCTACATTGGTGCTAAGAAGTTTATTCCCGATTTTGGTGACAAACGCTCCCAGGTGTATCTCTCCCCAATATTTATCTTGAGGTTTTTTTGTTTAACAAGTCAGCATAGTGATGTCTGACAAAACAACTTCTTTTTTACAAAAATACTTACATGGATTATATCTCAATTATACCTCTGCAGGTAGGCATGCTAGGAAGGCCCTGCTAAAAGGTCTGTCCCCATCTT
>NW_010532039.1:378-687 GCF_000687285.1 Phaethon lepturus | reverse complement strand
CATAAACCGATCCAGGGACTTCGGCAGAGAAGCTGCAGAACCAAACCAAGCAAGAAGGCAGCTCCCCGTTTCCTTATGTCGGCATCTCGCGCTTCATTACGGCTAATTACTGACAAAGTGCCAGGGCAATATTTTGAAGGCTCGCGATGGGGTGCCCTGATCCCACCTTCAGTGGAAGCAGTCTGGTGGGGTTAATTTTGGTCATAGTCAGTTTGAAGGCAATTTCATTTTCAAGTTATTGATTTGAATTTCACAGCGTTTGAAAAACACTGGAAAAGATTTTATCTCTTCAAGGAAAAATGTTGAAAG
>NW_010532039.1:0-248 GCF_000687285.1 Phaethon lepturus | reverse complement strand
AGTGTAAAATGGGGTGGCAGAGACCCCCACAAGGGTCACATGCACCCAGAATTTCCCGGGTCTGTGGGGGGTGACAAGGAGATTTTGCCGTCTTGCTGCAGAAAGTTGAGGGAGAGACAAGCAACAGAAGAGGCTTTGGGGGGTGCGAGGGAGTTTCAGCTTCGTCTCCTGAACTCGCCTCCACTCTCGAGTAATTTAAATATAAAAAGTGGTAAGTCTGATTGTTTCTGATTGCACCGCAGAGGCCA
>NW_010532038.1:3110-12516 GCF_000687285.1 Phaethon lepturus | reverse complement strand
CACCCTACAAGGTCTGCGCCACAAGTTTTCACCCATTTCACGGGGAGGGGGATTTTTCATTAGCGCTTGTGTTCCCCTCTGTCTTTCAGGATGAATCATTGCCGCTTTAAGCACACAGCAAAGATTTATGCGGTAATAGATGTGGGGAATAGCTGTGGCTCCGGGGTCTCAGAACAATAATACATAATTCAGAAATTAATACAGGGTAGCAAAGACAATGGGATTTGAAATGAACATTATCGGCCAAAGCAAAAGGAAAACTCCACAGGCTCATCATGTGCGGATGCTTCCACTATCCACACACCCAATTATAACTTTAGCTCTTACAAAGGGAACTGACTTAAACCATTAAATCTTTATTATTTTTTTCCCCGTGGTGGGAGGGGGAGTGGGAGTGCAGATTCCTTAAAGATAGAGAGTTTAAATTAAGCTTTAAAACTGTGACTGAGCAAGATTTAATACTGACAATTAGCCTGGACAAACAGTTAATCGTCCTGCAGGCATAATTTATATATTCTCTGTGCAACAGGGGGAGAATGTCAGCACATCGCACTGCAAATTAGTGCAATAAAAGAATCTCATAACCTCTAACAGCTCGGCTGTCTGACAAAGAGAGATCATTCCTCCGCTCCCCATGCCGTTGCCTAGCCACACTTCCATCACCCAGGCTGCTGCTCTCCCCCGTTAGACTGTATTCCCCAGCCGTACCCTGCTGCCCGGACCTTTCTGCCAGATCCCCTGGGATGAGCCAGGTTGGAGGTTTGGTGAGAAAAAGGTGCGAAAAAATAAACAAGCATCCCTACAGGACGTGGTGCTAATTCAGGTTCTGAATTAGCAAAGCAATTAAGCACAAAGCCTGAGGGTAAGGATGAGCCTGAGTGGCAGCTTGAGGCTTGGCTGAGCAGGGCCGGACTAAGCCACGCTCAACGGCCGAGTTCAGCCACCGGCTTTCCAAGCTGGGCATCAGCAAGCTGGAACATGAGCCGGGGTGGTGGAAAGGAGGCTTGTGTCCTTCCAACTCAGATACTCAGATAAAACCTACAGTCGAGGCCAATGAACAGCACAAATTTTCTTCCCGACCTTTATTTGAAGAACACTGCCAGTGTTCATGTGTCTAGGCCAAATTCTGTGGTAAGTAATAAAAATGACCTATCTGGATACTTTTATTTGGTAAAGACACATGGACTGGAACACTTTTTAGCAGACCATGGCTATATCTCATTCTTTATGTTCTCATGATAAATCCCCTTTAGCGAAAGCTAGATGTGCTCTCAATTTTCCCTGTAGGTCCAACGGCTGTCACCGCAACCTGCATGTCCTATCACAACAGAAAGAAAGTAGGAAATCATAACGAAGAAGAAAAGCAAAAAAAAACTTTAATAATATAGTCCATATCCAATATTATTATTTCAAGTGTATTATTTCAGTGGAGCCTTTCATAATGACTTACTGACCTAAACTATTAAATGCCATCCCCGTGACTACAGTGATGAAGTACTCCGGAAACAGCTACAATTCAGTGATACATATATTTTACACTCTGCAAATTTGTTGAGGAACTTTTCTAAGAGGGCTATAGAAAATTAAATTAATTATTAATAAAAATCAGCAATATCCTTTCCCTCATCTCCTACTAATACCATACAGGTGGCCCGCGCCGCTCTTTTCTTCCATACAAAATTATTTTCCCTGCTAAAATACCTTGCCTTTCTGTGCTAAAGGAGCCTGTGGGAGGCTGCTGTATGCAAAGAATTTGTTTTAAGAACGGCAAAATGTTAGATCCCTCAAAATTAGTTACGAACCAGTGGGAGACACTGAGATGTTGGCAAAAAAAAAACAATCGTCTTAGTCAAGTATATCCTTATTTCCTGTGAAATTAAATTTGCATTTCTTTTGGGGTAGAAGAAAAAGGAAGTGGGGAATTAAAGTCCAGAGAAAGCTAGTGCAGGGATAAAATACAAAACTCTACCGGGACTTCCAGCTCTTAGGCACAGCAGGAAACTCAATACAGATTTACTTAAAATAGGTTAACAAGGCAATTTGCCATCATCTGCTTTTAGCACTAGAGGACTCTGCTTTCGAAGGACACGATTAAGGAAAAGAGGAGGAATCAGGACTCGGCCGCGCGTTTCCAGTGCCAGCACTGCCTTCTGCGGCGCTCGGAGCATGCAACGTCTTTCTGCTTCGTTTCGGCCGTCAAAAACCGGAGATAACAGACCAAGTGGGGAAAACTGGCACAGGCCCATGCTCCACGCTTACTGAAGATCTGGTCCAAATATCTCCCTGCATCCTGAAGACCTAAGGATGCTTGTACAGGAACGCGATCCGCTTCCAGAAAACTGCCATGCACGTACAGCCTTCATCACAGGCTTCAAAATCCAGTCCCATTTCGCATCCCTCTGTCCGCTCCGAGCACGTTCACCAGTGCCGAGCCGCTAAAAAACCCAACAGCACCAGCTGAACACCAATGTCCTCCCAGAGGAAGCTTTCAGAGATGCAAATGGCCCAGACTAATTGCCTGGCATCAGGATGCATTAGAAGCGAGAAGCCACAAACGCGCTGGCTTCCTGAAGATTTATGCTCTGTGACATGCCATTCTGCGCAAGACAATATGTTTGCGTAAAATGCTGAAAACACACCGGGTTTCCGAGGCCATTTCCCTAAAGATGGCAACAGCTCACTCCAAAGCACATACACACAAACCCAAATGCACACACATACACGTGTGTCAGCTCAGCTGTGTGTCTGTATTAAAAACATGCTGAAATGCATTTTTTTAATACGGAATTTAAACAAAGATTTAGGTGGAGAAAAAAAAACAACGCACAAAACACTTCTTGAGCAGTTATTACCATTTCTTAGTGTCACAGTGAGGTGAGTTTTTTTTTTAATGCAACCAAAATCCTGGTATTGCTGCAAGCTCAGTCCAAGACACATTAAGCCTCTTTGCTGAGAACTTGTTGATGCCAACTTGAGAAAAGGCATTTTGTTTGCATTTATTCAAATCTTTGACCTCCCAGCATATAAAAACACCAAATATTTTTCAGAAATATATTACATGGCTTTGTAAGGTCATTCGTTTCCTCCCCGAACTCAGCCACCAGCCTCTCTGGTATCACGGTCTTCTCCGTAGGCATGGTAGGTTTAACCCTAGAGCTGTGCGGCAGGGGCAGCCTTGGCTATGGCACTGCCTTCCCCTTGCCCATGCCAGGGCACGCTGGGGAAGGAAACAAGCCCCCAAACTTGCCCTGATGTCTTGCAATAAGGGGAATACAGACGGAGCTGGAGTCATCCCATGTCTCTACTGCCGAAGCATGGGAAGGAGCAGATGAGCTGGTGGACATCCGTGCAACGAAAACAATTTCCTCAGCTCCAGTGCTGCCATCCCGTTTCATCCATGTGGACTATCCTCATCCCTGGGCAGTAGGACTTGGGCTACTGGGCCACAAGGCAAAGTGCAAGAGCAAATGCTGATGAAGATGGGGGTGCTCACAGCTCGTACAAGGATGCAGTTTCTCTTACATCCACCAGTGGAGATGTCCACTTGTTGCCAAGGGCAAGACTGCCACTTTCACATGGAGCTAGTACTATATGACCAAGTCCAAGACATTACAGAAGAGTTTCCTAACCTGTGGTTCATAGACCACTGGTTGTCCATAACATCCTGGCAAACCACCCGCACAAGCACACTGCCTCCATTAGATAAGAAGGCTAGATGGGGCGTTGTGAGCACTGCAGAGCCCCCGGGCCACAGTGCGTTACGGATTTGCTTGCTCGAGGCACAGGCAGTGAGCACAGCCGACACGGCTGCCTGTCTGTCCGACCGGTTGAGCTGAGGTTGGGAACTGACCTGGGGAAATGCCAGGGCTAAAGCCCATGCAGTTGTGTTTCTAACAGCCTTGGGTTCAGAGCGTGACCCACAGCGGAACCTCATCTGTGGGACTGCAGCATCCTTTTTGCTAAAAAGAAACAGTTCTGGTACATCAACAAAACTCTACAACCCAGCACAAACAACCAACCCTGCAGCAACCACCAGCCTCCGAGACACAGGCACTGGATATCAGCTCTGCTCTGCTGTACCCCACAAGCTCACTTGCATCGCAGACTGCCTCCAGGCTTACAGGACAAGCAAATACAGGAATTTTTTGTAATGAAAACAATCACTGAAAAAATATTACGGACAAATTTCCCACGAAAAGATGGCGTTTTGTAAAGCCTTCTGTTCAAGAACTGCCCAAAACGTCGGTGAAACGTATTTCGTTCTCTTACTTAAGATAATTGTGCATCAGTTTGTTTATTGTGGCTAGGGTCAACCTACCAAAATAGTATGTGAAATGCTACTTTTTAATTTATTATTTTCTAAAGTAATGCCACCTAATAAATAGTGATCAAAACAACTTATTGTTTTCTGTAAAGAATAATGCCTTCTGTAACAGACATCTACCAGTTTGACACATCATGAAATGAAACAGAGAGACATGGGAGGTATATAATAAAAGCGTAAGGCAGTCGAAATGAATATTCAGAATGCCAAAATTTAATTTTCAAATTTGAAACAAATTTCTCAGAATTGAAGACTTCTGAGGAATTTTTTGGGGAAAAAAAATGTTTTCCGTGAATAGATAAATGAAAGTCATAGTTTCAGCAAGAGTAAGCTGACGTCTTGGAAGTTAGCTGAGTTTTACTTTGTCAGGATGAAAGACAAACTTTTTTCACACTAGTTTTGAAACAGCCAACTGCCACTTCTGACCAAGGCTAGCATCACATAGTTAAAAGTACTTGATTATCACCTGCCAACAAGCGAATTGAAGGCCTGTCGAGGACCGGCTCCCACCAGGATGGATGCGGCGTTGCTAATTAAGTCCAGAAGCACAGCCTGGATGTGCAAAGTGGCTTGTGCAGAGGAAGTGTCTTTCACACCTAGTCACTGTGCATCATAAATTTGTTCCAACAAAATTCTCCCTTAACCATCCATTTTGTTGAACAAGGTTTCACATTAGTCATCCCCAAAATAGTAGTCAGTGAATGGTCTTTATCCACTTAACGACGGCGGTAATCACTTTATTCCAAGGGGTACAGCCCGCATACACGCTTTCACAGAATCGCAGAATCATTAAGGTTGGAAAAGACCTTCAAGATCATCAAGTCCAACCATCAACCCAGCGCCACCATGCTCACTAAACCATGTCCCGAAGTGCCACGTCTACACGTTTCTTGAACACTTCCAGTGATGGTGACTCCACCACCTCCCTGGGCAGCCTGTTCCAGTGCTTGATCACTCTTGCAGTAAAGAAATTTTTCCTAATATCCAAACCAAACCTCCCCTGGCACAACTTGAGGCCATTTCTTCTCATCTGATCTCTAGTTACTTGGGAGACGAGACCAACACCCATCTCACCACAACCCCCTTTCAGGGAGTTGTAGAGAGCAATGAGGGCTCCGCTCAGCCTCCTCTTCTCCAGACTGAACACCCCCAGTTCCCTCAGCCGCTCCTCATCAGACTTGTGCTCCAGACCCCTCCCCAGCTCCGTTGCCCTTCTCTGGACACACTCCAGCACCTCAACATCCTTCTTGTAGTGAGGGGCCCAACACTGAGCACAGGATTTGAGGTGCGGCCTCACCAGTGTGAGGCCTACTTTATAGTACTATAGTACTACTACCTTATAGTACTAAAAGGATCCTTCTCACAGTCCTAACTTCCAGTGTTGGTCTAACGAGCTCCAGAAAAGGCAAATGACTTTTTAGAAAGCCTGGGCTGTTTTAACTACTTTTGCATTACTTATTGGTCACTGCAACTCTCTACAAGTTGAAAATTCAAATCTGTTGTACAAACACACTTCCCGCCCGTGGTACCTGCTGTTGGTTTATTGTGAAGCATTTCACATGATGGGAGAAGAAGCTCTTCAACGGTCCCAAACTGCGACACCAAATCGCAGGCAGAAGTCAGAAGAAGGCTGAGCTCACCTTCATGTTCCTCTACCACCAATTTCTTCATTAGTAAATCAAATATATCCTGGAAGGTCTTTATTTGGCTATGACACAGCATTTGGACCCATTTTAGGGCAGGTTTTTTATTTTGCTCACAAGATTATTGGTATTTTGGAGGGTATGGAGGGATGAAAGTATACACAGATTAATGACATGGAATTTGCAAGGAGGTATAACAGAGTGGGGGGGTGTAGGTTGCATTTTTAGGCTTACTAACATTAAAGGTGCCCCTCTAAGGAGTTAGTGCTAATGAGCCAGCAAATTATTGCGATGGAGTCAAAACTAGCCTTCTGGTTCTGCAGATCCAGAGAACCAATCTGGGGGTGCCCAAGTGGAAAATGATGTGGTTTGCGGAGGTCAGTATTCCAGGTCAGTGTTTGCGAGGGCTGCCTGCAGCTGCCGGGACCGCCCGCAAATATATCACAACCGAAGTCCCTGATCTCAAGCGGGTGCGACCTTTGCAGAGATTACGGAGCAGCTGCAATCGCAAGGAGTCGGGCTGGGATCGGCCGTGAAGTTTGTACAGGGCTCTGTACAAGGGTACAGAGGCAGGGTCCTTCCAGCAGGGTCCTTCCAGCAAGCATTAACCTGCCCAGGTACAAGGCGGAGTGGACATCATCCACCCCAAAAGGTCGTTACCCCCGCAGGTAAACCAGCAAATGTACCGGGAGAGGGAAGAAGTGAGATCTCGTGTGAAGGGGCTTTTTCTCAACGAGCACCTCTAAGGGGAGAGCTGGGAACGGAGCCTCCTGCTAAATCAAAGGCACTGGAGGCAGTGTTGCTTTGCAAGCTCCAGTCTGATTTGCTTCTCATTAGAGCACGTACGTCTCGGTGTTTTCACTCATTAGTGTTTTACACCCCTCTGAAAATCCATATTTTGTGCTGGCTGTCTCAGTATTTAGTCTCTTACATTTTCCAGCCCGAGTTTTCTGCCTGTTTCCCATCTTGTTAATTCTCTTCTCTATTTTCCCATCTGCCCTGGCTTATGAAGCACCTCCGAATCTTAACAAAACCTGCCTGGAGGGTGGCTGGCAGGAACAAGACAGCAGCTAACAGTAAGGCACCCAATGAACGGCAGAGGGAAGGAAATGATTTCTTTTATTTCAGCTGCAAGATCAGTGCCTGCAAATTGAGACCTTCTGCAACGGGGACAGGAGCAGTTCTCCGGGCTCCACCATGAGCTTCCCAACACATACGTCCGAGGTACCTTAGAAAAAGAGGAGCAAGGAAAAACTCCTCCTTTCCCAAGTGCAGGAGAATATTTGCATTATTTCTCATAACAAGAAAGGGTGGAAAGTTACAATGGAAACTGAGACACAATTAATTACCTGTTAACTGAAAATGAAAGACCTTCTGCTCCCAATATCTAACTTACTTTAATTATAGGTGTCTGGAGCCGGGGAGACTGCGCGTTCACATGTGTGGTAGGAGGTGGTAATAGGCAGCTCGCTCCCCCCGCTGTAATCCTGCCTCCAACCTCTCACTGTACCTGTTCTGATATGTGCAATAAGCATGAAGAAGGGCTTTGGACTGCAAAGAGAGACCTCCCCCCCACCTTGTAATTACCAAATTAACACATTCTAATGGGTGAAGCACTCCAGCAGCAGACTATGATTAATGCACAAGTCCAATTAGCTGCACATTCTTTCCCTCTAATTTTAGCCCACTTAAATAGCATGAGACAATCTGTAATGTCTCTGGGGTGAACCTCCCCTCTACACAAGCTCCCTCCTCTGCCATTTAATGAAATCTCTGGTGCTTAATGTGAGAGGCAGCTCAACTCTGCCACTCTGCTGGAAACCTTGTTCCGGCGCAGCAACGGCATCGCTGAGCCACAGGCAAGGGGAAGCCACCTCCATTAAAGATGGAAAGAATGCCTCACTTCCAAAACATCAGCTGATAGCAGCTTATCTGCCGTCACACCAGGTGGAGGGGCGTGCACAGCTATAGGAAGACCAGGTTTCGGCTCCCGACGAACGCTGCTGACGTCCCTATGCCTTACACCCACGAAGAGGCTCGCTGGCAGCAACCTGCATATTTCTGAAAATGACTACTCAGGCACAAGGGTTTCTAATCCGTCCCTAGTATTCAAACACAATTCCATTACTCTGACAGCTCCACAGCTATACCGGTCGTTAAAGCACTCATTTCTTTAACAAAGATACTTGGGTTTTTTCACCTTGAAAGGAAAGCAGGACAAATTCCTCGGAAATGCCCTTTGTTGAGCCCCGTTTTCAGTGTTAGAGGGGTTTCCAATAGGCCCTATGGCCATTTCACTGGCTTGATCCTGAAGGAGGAAGAGGAGAAGGCAAATCAACAAGAAGCTCAAAACACCGAGAGTGGCCGGACTCAGCCTAGGAAGGAAGGGGGAAAACGGTCCTTATGGTCCTTTTGCGCAGAAGCCGGAGGAAAGCTCAACCCAACGCACGATGACAAAACAAGCTTTTAGTAAGAGCTGTTGCCTAAGAGGGAAGCCTTGGGAGGGTGGGACGCTAGCGTACCCCCACAGCTGGCATCTGAAAACAGCCCTCCGCAAGAGCGCAGCCCCCCGGGGAGCACCCACGGGAACCCCGGGCAGAAGGCAGCGTATGCTCCAGGGAGCACAGCCCACGCGGCTGCTTGGAAGGAGCCCATGTCTCCTTTGTCCAGACAGAGGAGCGCAAATGTCAACTCCTGCTGAGAGCCTAGCAAACCGCCCGAAGTGCTTCATCTCCGAACTAGATCCCCTGCTCTGCAGGAAAAAGAAGAGGAAGAAAAGGCTGCAAGAAGCCAAGAGGTGCAACTTCCTCTCTAGGCAGAGCACCAAGGACCAAGACAGCAGAAGGACAAGCTCAGAAGAATCTCTTGCTGGATACAAACCCTCCAGCAAGCGGTATGTGCTATGACAGCGACGCACTACACACCTCCTGTGGCATACGCCCGCCGGCTCCCCCGTCCCTTCGGTGTCCCCTCGGACAGCCCAGCGTCGACGCAATGGCTTTCCCACGGTAGCAATGGGGCTCTCTCCTGGTGCTGGGAGAAGAGGAAGGTTTTACAGGTCCCACCGGCACCAGTTCAGCTGTACTGACTGGCAAAGCTGGTGCAGCAATGCTTCGTGGAGGCCAAGTATGACTCCTGCAAGCACCCTGACTGCTTGCCTTTCTGTTGTTACTCATGCTAACGAGACAGAAACCATCGCTATTCAGGCCGTGATAGCTGGCTCATGGCTGTGAAAAACCCTTCTTCGGGTTTTCAAGCTGTTCGAGCTACCTTGGATCCCACTGCTGCGAGGACGAAACCGAAGATGCCTCTCGCCACTAGAATCTCCAGCACAACCCAGCCTCTCCCGGCAGAAAGAACCCTACGACGAGCTGCAGGCTCACATTAACCCATGCGGGCAGTCGACGCTGGAGCGGCTGGCCGGCCCACCCGGGCATGA
>NW_010532038.1:0-3070 GCF_000687285.1 Phaethon lepturus | reverse complement strand
CCCAGGCGGGCAGTCGACGCTGGAGCGGCTGCCAGCTCACGCGGGCAATACTGTACAGGGCTTAGGGATGAACTGGCTGCTCCTCCTAAGCCATTACCTGACAAAGCGGGTCTCCAACGCCCAGGAAAGGCCAGTACCTGCACAACGAGCAACGGCACAAAGTTTCACAGGTGTTTGCAATATCCTCCCAGCTTTTCATATTCAAGGACGTTCACTCTCCCAACATATACACCTTGCCAGGTTATGAATGCCAAAGCGAACAGGTTTCTGAAAGGGTAACAGCCGTATGAGCAGTCAGGCTGCATGTCGCTTGTGATCCCTGGTTGGCTGGGCTTTTTTTGCACAAAGTTCTCCAATGGCAAAACTCGAGGGGAAAACAACAAAAAAAACATTCCCACCAATTCTGGTGGGCACTCATACATGTGCGTGCCTCTGACCTGGGGGATGCATAACATCGGCAGGTGGTTTATGAACTTCAGCCCCACTGTTAGGGAAAGGAGGACAGCGTGTCTGCAGAAGGAAAACACGACCACAGGCTGGTGATGTGTGACAAGGTCACACAGCAAATCTGTGGCAGAGAGAATAGTTTCCTCCATTGCACTGCTGGTGCCCTCTCCATCCAGCCTAGGACAAAACTCTCTTGCCACCATGAACAGACACATCAGTGTCTCCTGCATCAACCTTTTTATTTAATTTTTTTAAACATAACCTCATATTTTTATTAATAAAATTTGCTAAAGTAGCAGCATCAGGTTCTTCCGCAAGCCGCTCCCAGCACTGCCCTTTTTTGCCATTGCTTGCTTTTTATAAGACGTAAAGAAATCTAGTAAAGCTTTCTAAGCAGATGATGTTGTGTACAAAATATTAATGCTGCTTATCCCTAAATTGATATTTCTTTGAAGACTTCTAATAAAGCCCAGTTCCTCCAGAGCCTTAACCATGACAAACGTCAATAAATGTTATGAGTCCCTGAGGCTGAATTTTAAAGGAGCATTAAAGATTAAAGAATGCACAGGTCAATTACTGAAACAAGCAAATGACTTTAGGAGTAATTACATATAATTTTGCCTTGTTTATTTTGCATTAGTTATAAGTGTCCATAATCCTGTGTCATCCCCCCCCCCAGGGTCTGTTACGGTTTGGGTTGAAAAATTCCTTCATCTCATTTGATTTTAAGCGCAGCTGCTGGGGTCAAAAAGCAGCTTTAAAAATGGTCTTCTGGTGCCATATATATATACACACATACATATACGTACACCACACACACACACTCTCTCTCCGGTATCTCATCTATCCAGCAGGCGCGCGTCTGCCTGCCCGAAGCCCATGGAGCTGTGTGTCCCTATATGCCTATTGGCAGGGCCCGTTCAGCCACAGCAGGGCCAACGGTTCTCCATTTCCATAGCTGCATAAATGGCTAACGCTGCTCGGTGACATTTTGAAGTCTGCGTTATTCATACATGAAGCACTGGTACCTGCGGGTAAAACCGGGGTGATGAGCTAGAGCTGAGAGCCTGAGCTGCTCGTCCATCCCCGGGCATCTCAGCTCCTCCGTCACCTCCTGGTTCTGCACACAGGTCGCACCGCGGTGTTTAACGTTAGTCTCAGTTTTAATGCACTGAGACCCCATGGCTGGCGAGGAAAACCTCCACCTGCCCATGCCAGAGGTTGCCATCGTGTCCGTTAGCACTTGCTCAGGTACCGACCCTTGGCCAAACCAAGGCAAACCCAACACCCGCGCCGGTGGCGCGGCAGGACCGGCCCCTCGACGGCACAGCGACGCTGCGGGGGGAAGGCGCTGCAGGACGGAGACCGGCGGGAGAGGAGAGGTGCTTGCGCAGGGCTTTCACCCACTTTTCATTTTTTCCATGTTCTCGGATCGCACTAGATTAGCAGACTATTTACATAGCCCTTATGAAGTACATTTGATGTTCAGGGCAGACTCAGCATCTCTCATGTGGCTGTTCTGCCTCTAATGTCGTTTTATAGCGTGCCTGCTTATAACAAGGGTAATAAAATAAATTGCAGGGAGGGAGGTTGAGGAACACATTATGCAGGAGTCTGGACCTCTCTGCAGCCAGCAGGAAGAGGAAGCTCAGTAATGGACATGTCATAATCTCTCTGTGCCAGTTAATATACGTCCAGCGTTACACTGATGTTTTATTGTGCTCCGCACATTCAGCAGAAGCCCATTTCTTTTAAGTGATTTTGATAAGCTGATTGATGCAGTCCCTGTTTTTCTCATATGTGTGTGTTTGTAAGAACCTGTCTGCCTGATGCCATGGGCTTCTATCTAATAAAGGACCTATAATGTACTTATTTTCCTCGACCATGACTTTCCTCCACTTTCCCCTGCAATTTACTACTTTAGAGAAATTTAATCTGCTGCTGAAATTCACTGTATTATTAATGGAGAGTCAGCGCACAGCCTCACCGTAATTAAACTACGCACCAAGAAAAAAAAAAAATCTCAACCCACCCGGTGTTCAAATAGCATCAAGGGTTTCACTGAAACTATTTGGAGCCAAGAAATGGGAAGCCGGGCGGAATAGCTTTCTCGATGACTGAGCTGTTTGCTGGTTACTGCATAGCCGAGGTGGTACGCAGATTTCCTACCTTCACGGCTCTCAGGGAATTAAATGAAACTCCCTCACTGCAGGTGTCACACGTGCAAATTCTGGGCTGAAAGAGGGACAGGCTCCCTCGTTTTGATTAACAAAACACCTCAGCACTTGGCACATAAGCTTTGGAAAATGCGGCCACCGGCGGCTGCAGAGGCCGGAAAGGTGACATAAACGGGCAAATTCACGTTGTAGGAATTTACCGGTGGCTTGGATGACCCTGAGGCAGCCCCCGCTGTAGGAGCCTCTAAAGCTGCTGGCAGAGCAGCCAAGGCCAGCAGCGCCCTGCCGGGACCAGCACCTCCGGACACAGGGCGCGTTCAGTGGCTGCTGCGACCTCCGGAATCACCTTTCCAGGCTCACTCTTAGCCCAAGGCCAGGAATAACGCTCCTTGCCTCTGGCCAGAGGTGCTACAACACCCAGGCACAGAGCAGCCCTTCCGCGGGCA
>NW_010532037.1:0-2018 GCF_000687285.1 Phaethon lepturus | reverse complement strand
CGCCCTCCCGCGCGTGCCGGGGAAGAGCTCCCGGAATAAAGCCCCGTGAAACGTGGTCGCCTTCCGCCGTCCCGTGGCTCCACCGCGGACACCGAGGCCACGGGCCGGGCGGAGGAGTGGGAGGATCGTGGCCACCATGAGCGTGGTGAGGAAATCGCCCCAGTTCTGAGGGTTGGTGGCCATGGTGGACAACTCACGGCCACGCGTGTTTGGTGCTGGTTGGTCATGGTGGCAACCTGCAACCACCTATCTGGTGCCGGTGGCCATGGTGGACAACTCACGGCCGTGGGTACATGGTGCAGGTGGCCACGGTGGCAACCTGCAACCATCTATCTGGTGCCGGTGGCCATGGTGGACAACTCACGGCCGTGGGTACATGGTGCAGGTGGCCACGGTGGCAACCTGCAACCATCTATCTGGTGCCGGTGGCCATGGTGGACAACTCACGGCCATGTGTACCTGGTGCAGGTGGCCACGGTGGCAACCACACGTCTGGTGCTGACAGGCAACCCGTGTCCAGCTCTGGAAGACATATGTTGAGGTCTGGAAGACACGCATGTCCAGATCTGGAGGACATGTGACCAGACTGTAGAACACCTGTCCATATCTACAGGACACGTGTCCACGTCTGGAGTGCGCATGTGTCCACGTCTGTAGAACACGTGTCCAGGTCTGGAGGACACGTATGTCCACAGCAAGGGGACGTAGATGTCCAAGCTTGGAGAACACACACGCGCAACTCGGGAAGCTATGGGTGGTGACCCACCACCACGTATGTCCAGCCTGGTGGCCACAGCTGGCATGTCACCACCACGCGTGTGCGTCTCTGGAGGCCGTGGCCAGTGCCCCATGGTCCCACGTGTCCCCCCGCACACCATGAGGCCACCCCATGGCCCCACTGCCGGGGGCTGGGGCCACCCCACGTCCTCACCACCAGCCGGGGCACCCGGGGTTATCGCGGGCTGTGTAAACCAGGAGTAAAGCAGGGAGATGGCTCCTCCTGGGAGTGCGTGGGCACCCAAATTGGCGCCAATTAGGAGCTCGCTAACGAGGCGGCCGCTAACGAGGCCCCCCACCGAGAGAACCAGTTGGGCCAAGCCCACAGCGTGCAGCTCCGCCCGAGAAGCCGCACCGCCCTGTTTACACCACTTACACCCAGCGGGACCGCTTTGGGTTTACACAGGGGGGAGCAAGCCCCGCCCCTCCCACCTCCTGGCCACACCCCCCACACTGTAAGCCCTGCCCCCATGAGGGTGCAAGCGGCACAGAGTGACAGCGCCCTCTAGCGCAAGGGTGCACCCATGGGTGTACACAGGGACGGGTGTGCACAGGTAGATAAACGTGTGTCGTGGACGTGTGGATGCGTGTCGTGGACACGTGGACGTGTGTCATGGACATGTCGACGTGTCATGGATGCGTGGACGTGTGTGGTGGACATGCGGACGTGTGTCGTGGACGTGTGGACATGTGTTGTGGACATGTGGATGTGTGTCATGGACTTGTGGACATGCAGACGTGTGTCGTGGACGTGTGGACATGTGTTGTGGACATGTGGATGTGTGTCATGGACTTGTGGACATGCAGACGTGTGTCGTGGACGTGTGGACATGTGTTGTGGACATGTGGATGTGTGTCATGGACTTGTGGACATGCGGACGTGTGTCGTGGACGCGTGGACGTGTGTTGTGGATGTGTGGACGTGTGTTGTGGACATGCAGACACGTGTTGCGGACGTGTGGACGTGTGTTATGGACATGGGGACGTGTGGACACGTGTTGTGGAGGTGTGGAGGTGTGTGGTCATGTCGGGGTCTGCGTGTGCACACGGGTGTTGACCACGTGAGAACCACACGCAACAAGCTTCGGTCTTCTGCTCCAGCCCTCGAAGCCGGCCAGCCAACCTGTCTGTGAGGGTCTCCAAAGCTGACTGGCCAACTAGCTGGTCTCCAAAGCCAGACAGCCAATTGGTACGTGCTGATGTCTTAATTCGGTTGGCCAACCAGCACGTGGTGGCCTCCA
>NW_010532036.1:28596-39341 GCF_000687285.1 Phaethon lepturus | reverse complement strand
CGCACCGGAGCAGCCCTTGTGCGCGGCCGGGGTAGCCGTGGGAGCGGCATCGCCCCCGCCTCCCGATATAACCTATAGATACACCCTTCTGCATCCTATCCACGGTAGGAAGGAAGCCTCGCTAACGGTAGCGCTGCCGTGGTGTACGCCGGGGCCCCGACGTGACGAGGGTAAATGAATCTCTCGGAGCCTTGGTCTCTTCTGACCCAATAGTCTTCCACAAGGAGAGGGTGATGTAACAAATATTTTTGGAGGAGGGAAGCCCCTTCCTCCCTGCTAGGCTGACGGACCTGCCTTACGTGTCTTCAAACGCGCCGTTCAAGTGCAGCCGGCGTGAGCCTCATCTGTCAGCCAGTGTTCACTCTTGATGCGTTTTTAGTTGAAAGAGGGGAAAAAAACTTGCACATCTTTGGGGCTTTAGAGGTATTGAATCTGCTGGAGTAATAGACGTTAAGTATAAAGAATGTAATAAATACAATTTTTTTCCCCCATGCCAACAAGCATAGGTATTAAAAAGCACAGAAAATGCAAGAATATAGTCTCTTAAACAAAAAAACCCTCTACAATTGCTAAAGGAATTGTAACCAAGGCCCACAGTCCACAAAGGTGCATTTGTAAATGACAGAAAACATTTCGGAAGTAGCAGCTAAGTTGCTTTGATTACCGTTGTTTTCAACTATGGAATGTCTAAAAAGAGAATCATTGATGTCTCACCTTGAGAAAATGGGTCATTAGTGACTTTTCTTTTTCCTTGCAATTACATTATGGCTTTGAAAAATTAGTGTGTTGTGCGAAGGCCTAGACTTAACGTCAAACTTACTGTCTGGTTAGGCAGTTTTGATAGAAAGATGGTAATTATTCAGAAATACCGCCCTTGAAAAGCCACCTGGATGTGACTCCAGAGGAAAACCACATCCCAGAACTTTCCAAAGTCACTAATGACTTTGGGTGTCCAATTTAGGGTATTTCAACATCGTGAATGAAAGTGAGTAAGACTTCCTGTGATTGCAGTCGGTGGAACACCAAGTAGGTTTCTGTTTCATTACAGGCTTTGCCCAGGTTTTTGTGTGGTGTGTATTCAGGTTTTTGGGTTGTGTGTTTTATGTTTTTTTTTTTTTGGTGGGTTTTTTTGTTTGTTTGTTTTTGTTTGTTTGTGTTTTTTTACCCAAGCAGTAAGTTACATTCCTTCTAGAAGAGTTGTCCCTGGTTTCTGCCTGCAAGGCATACTCCACCCTCTCGCTTCTTGCCAATTTCTTTTAAACGACAAGTTTTACATTGTTTCTTGATGGCTGTGTTTATTTAATACTTTACCGTGTGGAGAGGAGGAGGGCTGTTGTCAGTTGAGATATTTCTTTGTATCTCCAGCAAGATGAGCATAGTCTTTAAACAGTTTAAAACAGGAGGAGGGGCAACTTCCTTTAGTGCCTTGTTCTTTCGCATGAGTTGCAAATACTGCCTTTGCTTTTCACAAGGAGGAGGTGATGGTTTCCTGGCACGAAGGGTCAGAGAGCATTTAGTTCCCCATTCTTGCATCAGGCTTATTCCTAGATCAAGTTACCACTCTGGCACATCGCTCATAAATCCTGGCTTTTTAAGAGAGTTTCACCTCTCTGAGGGCTTGTCACAAACTGCATGTGGACTTGCCACTGGACTGAGTGAGCTGGGGTGTCTCTTCTCCCTGCTTGGAAAGTCTGCCACAATTAAGCTCTAGTTCTATGGGACAGTTAGGAAAGGTTCAGTCTGGTGGTGTGTATGTTCTTCCTTGTCTTGTCTAGCTGAGGAGTTCTTAGTTTGTTTCGGCTTTTGCTTTTTTTCCTGTGTTTATTCTGTGGTCTTCTGCAGAAACACCACTTTTTTAGTAGGTTTGTATTAGCATCCTTTCAATACTAAATACAGAAAGATGCTAACATGAGTATCAAGTGCTGTTGAGGCAGGGGTGCAAAAGTACTTGGGGCAACCCTATTAAGTGCAGTTCACAGTGCAAGCAGTTCATGTCCTATAATCTTCTTTTGGATACTTTAAAGACAAGGAATGACATTTGAAACAAGGATCTAAAACAGTTATAAGGTTTTAGCATGTGTCACTAATCAACTGTAAGTTACGCAAATTTCTTAACATATGGAAGGTTATTGATTACATGATTAGTTTGACTTCAGTATAGAATTCTTTAGCCTAATAACTGTGTGATTATGTTAACGGCCTACTCTTAATCCTTAGGCTGTATTTGCCTCATGCTAACATTGTAACTATGTGTAAACGGTTAATCACGACTAAAGCAGGCCTCATGAAAATTAAAACAAAGAAGAGTTAAGAGCAAGGACTGAGAGATTAAAGAGAACAGAGAAGATATCTTAACCTTGAGCATAGAGACAGACTGGCAGGAGTGCTCTAACAAGGATGACAAGAAGGAACCGGTTGGCTGAACAACAGAAGGGGCAAGCATCTAAGGAGAAGAAATTATCCTCAAGAGACCCGTGACCATAAAAGGGAAAAAGGAGTAGGGGACTAAGTCCCCAAACGACCACCGACGACCACGTGAGACCCCCGCGCATGCGTAGCGTGGTTTTGCAATGCCAGCATTATGTAAATGTAATAGATAAGCAAGGAGGCAGTGATTTCTTGGAAAATGTGTGAATATTCATGTCTTTAAGGTATATAAAGGGTGAACTTTTGTTTCAGCGCACACATGTTAGGAGGAGATATCCCCCATGCATCCAGCGCTGCCATAAAGATGTCTACTTAATAACACTTTGATGTTGTTGAGTTCAAATTTCTTGAGTTTCATTGAATCACATTCCTTTGGAGCGTCTTAATGTACTTTCAGGTACTTGAAAGCGTTGCGCTTCCCAGAACACTGCATTTAGAAGCAAATGTAAGGCAAATGTAAGCATTTTAGGAAAAGTATAAAAGCTGGCGTTAACTCGGATTCAGGCTTCTTCCATTGTTGATCAATCCTTAAAGATCGTTTGGAGCTTTTAGGTCAGACTGTAGGCATAGGTTTCACATCACTAAACTTCTGAAATTTCCCACTGTTTTTTCTTGCATGCAAGATGACCATATGCAATTTTTGCTGCTAGTGAATGCATTGTGGCAAGGATTTGCTACTGGAAAGTGTCCCCCCCCCCCCCCCCCTTTTCATTTTATTATTGAATTTTCCCCTGCTTTGCTCTGGTTGCAAAGATGGATGGTGAGTAGTAAGGTTAATTCAGTTAGTGTTTCCCATTTCATTCTGCAGTATGTAGTAGTATTGCTTTAAGAAGCTGTGCTGAAAGCGGAGCACTGATTCACTGGAACATCCGCTGTCTTAGTTTGCATTGGTAACATGGTTATTTAGCCTTGGTATGCCAATTTTCCAATAGCGACCCTTACTGGAAAAGGAAATTAGATGACTCACATCCACAATTCAACTAATTGTGAAGTATATGAGTGAGGAGGTGGAGCAATTCAGAACATCTGTATCAGAGTTACAGAAGAAGATAATGTAGTTGGGGCAGCTGATATCAGTCTTTCTAAATGGAAACAAAACTTTAAGTTGTCTTTGTACGCAGTTAACTGGACGCTGTTTCAGAATGAATATCTGCCTTGAAGGTACAGCAGATTGTGTAACAGATACAGTAATGCTTGAGAAAAGGCTGCTCATCCTTACGTGATAAGAGGGAGGCAGAATGACAGTCTTCCTGGGAAGCCTCAGCTGGCAGACATGGCACAGCCATGTTAGACTGGGGACGTGCTCATTTGGGGTTGGTCATGGGCTAACCAATGTGTTGTCTTGTGACTTGGTTCTCCTTTGAAATGGGGGAAATCCATGTAATTCTGCCTGCCTTTGATTGAAATGCAGCATCTGTGATAGTCTGCTACGTGCATGAGTGGGCAAAACCAGTACATTTCTAACTGGAAGATGTGATTACCCTAATTTGCTGTCTCTCAATTTCGATGTTTTTAAGCGTATGTTTTCTCCATAGACAAGGTGGAAAAAATACAGTGGTGTTGAATTATATCACATTTCTCCTCCTTTTCCCCATCGCTATCAGGGACTTCAGTTCACATTTTACGGTGTATTTGCGTGCTCCAGCATTTGTAATAGGTTGTCAATGATAAGAAAACAAATTGAAAGATTTAGAGGAGATAGATAGAAGAAGATAATTAATTGGAAAAGAACATCTAGAAATACAAGTAGTCTTCAGTTAATAAGCAAGGGATTTCTCTTCCAGTACTGGTCCTTGATATTTTCTGTAATAAATGAGTTAAACTGCATACAGAGCCCTTTCTGTAAGGCTTGCATTCAGACATGGGCTAATCTCACCAAGGAATGTAAGCTTCTTGTCTAGAAACAATTGAGATTTGGACTTGAAGCTATTTTAAAAAATTGTCCTATGCTTTTTACTATCCTGAAAAGTAAGTACAAGCTTGCACAATTTGTAACTGTAATTTGCATTATAGAGCATTTGAGTTTGTGTTCACTGTATTCTCAGAGAAGAAGCTGAGTTGCCATTAATGATTTTTCAGCTGCCTGCTTCAGGCACTGGGTTTAATGCTCATGCAGGTTCATTTACTCTGAAACCAAGATGGAGAGATTGAAAAATGCTGTCCTGCCTCAAGAGGCAGATGTGCATGGTTGGGTTAGCGTGCTTTTCTAACTGCAGAAGGCTGTTTCATGGCAAAAAACAAGACAACCTAGCCTAAATATGCAACAACACTGTAAGATTAATCGCTTGGATTACGTTCAGGAGTTCATTTTTCTGTGGGTGTGTACTTCATTGTACATGCTTACCAGGGTAGAGTGTTCCCTCTTCTAACTCTGTGGGCTTTGCTGTACCTCTACACAGTGTAACCCTGAAAACAGTAAATTTTTAACATACAGGTTGACTCTGGAGAGAGCTTGTCAAAGCAGCTGCAGGCAGGGGAACCCTCGGAGAAGGGTCCTATAGCCTGAGAAGCAGAGAATCCTTCCTTGAAAACACAGTTAAGAGCACGATTGTTGTGAAGTAGGATCTATGAAAGTCTGAGCATGTGGGTTCCAAAGCTAGCTCCAATTCTGCTGTTTCATATACTTCCATAAAATAGCCATGGCCTGAGGTGTAGGCAGGTGTATTTGTGACAGGTTGTATTGTTATGTATTATGGGAGGAGGAGAATGTCCTTAAATTGCCTAGCCTCTTAAAACTGCAGTTGTAGTGTCTTCTGTGAAATGAACAAACTAGCTTAATTTCAGGAAATTTGCAATTGTACAAAGTCTTTTGACAAAGTCTGTTTTTATTAAAAACATTTTATACCATTCATTTTTAATGTGATAGTCCTCTCCATGTTTACTACTGTGATCTCTGGGTCTCAGTTCCACTGAGAGGTAAACTTAAACCTCTCTTTTTTTAAGTCATGGAAAGAACCAGTCATCAAAGTCACTTTTGTGACTCTCTTATGAAGGTCTTGTTATTGGTGGATAGCATTTAAATGGAGAAGTAGTGGTCAACCAGATGTGACCTGAACTGCAGAGGTTTATTCTTATTTGTGCCGTGATATTTTCCTTGATGATCCTCATTGTGCTGGGTGAGTAGTACTTCTCCCGAAGAAAGGGAGAGTGAGGCGGCATGTCAGTTCATAGTAGTATAGGATAATTAATTTAAACTTTGCTCCTGCCTGAACCCATTGGTTCTAACTTACGTAAGTGATGACATAGGATTAATGTGGGTAGAGAAAAAGGTGTGTTTCATGTAAGAGCTGGGTTATATGGTAAGCAAAGATGGTGGGTGTAACCTAGTGTAAACTTCTTTTGATTGCGGTTTCAGTGTGTTGGACAAGTCTTACACCAGGTTGCAATTTGACAGGAAAAAATACGTTGTGTTTTTATTTAAAACTTTAACCCTTTAGCTAAGTTATTTAAGCAACTAATTAGGAACTCTGCTTTCTAAGAATTAGTATTCTATGGGCAGTAGCAAATTCATAGTATTGCAGTATTGTTGTTTATGTGAGGAAAGTTTTCTGTGGTACTTAAATTTGTTCTATTGATTCAATTAACCATTTCAGAAAAATCTCTCCCATTGTGTTTATATTGGTCCCAAATTTTAATTATTATGAGGGGTGACATCCTGTATAGTTGAACTGGGACCGTAATGGTAGGAGAGGAACTGTCTTTGCCTTAAATATCTGTGCCTGTAATCAATCTACATTCCCTTTTTGCTGCTAAAGGAGCATTTTAAATTTATTTATTCATTGTCTGTAGAAGCAAGTATTGTGTTCAAGGACAGTTTTTATGCTGAGGATCCAATGGATTCGTATGAAATTGTCTTGTGACCTGTATGAAGCTGCAGTGATAATTCTTGCACTGTTGATGGAAGACTTTAGTCCCTCTAAATACAGCTCTGACTTTTCCTCCTCATTACATGCATATTTTCAATGTGCCAGTTACCTATAGTTACATATATACACACACTCCCCCCCCTATAATTATTCTCAAATGTCTACAAAGTGTGCAATAGTAGATTTCCTGGGAACTTCCCAGGAAAATTGTATTTTCAGTATGTGTTACAAAGGAATTTGTACTAAATATGTCTGTTTACATAAGTGAACTGTTTATAGACCAAGAAGAGATGCTTGTATACAACTTCCATAATAACCTGTTGGATCTGGGTGTCAGATGTGTGAGTAAAACCATGAACTCCAGGAAGTTCCCTCCCTGCCACTCTCTCATATAGGCTGTCTAAGAACTTATTGTGCTAAACCTATTACATGCTACTTGAAAAAATAGAAGAGTTAGTGTCCCTTATAGTAACTAACTTTACTTCCAGTAGGTCTTTGTGTGTTAAATTAAACTTTGTTTTGGGCTTGAAGTAACCCACATCGGTTTCCTATTTGAAACAAACAGAAGAAGGCACCATTCAGTACATATTTAGCAAACTTTTTCTGAAGAGACTCTTGCATTCTCTTTCTATAACACTTTTGCAGTTGCAGGGCTTCTTGGCTTACCATGGCGTTATTATTGTTGCTTTAGTACTGGTTCTCATGCTGGAGCTGGTGTGGCTGATGCTAAGGGTCACTGTGCTCAGCTGTGTAGGTTTGTCGTGAGTTCGGGGATGTAGCTCAGGGTTGTTTAGACTGCAGATAAGCAGAGGTGTCCCAGGGGTTGTTTTGGGGGGCTTCTGCTGTGAACTTTCCTTCTTTTTGCGGGTACCAAGAAAGAACTATGGAAAGTTGTGATAAATTTTAGTGGTTTTAAGTGGCAGTTAATCGTGTCCATGCTCAAGCAGTTTACAATTGGTGACGACTTGAGCTGGTACTGCACTGATGGGTTAGCCAAAATGAGATGAAACCCATCTCTTCACGTTAAGGAACTGTGTGCAGGCAGGACCCTAGGAAGGACACTCTCAAGTGGTAACCTGAGTTAACATTTGTCTGAAAAACCAGTGCAGACATCACAGTTCCAGTCCACACTTCACTGCATGGCATAGCTTATAAAATGACTTAGCAGTTACTTAAATCTGCCAGTCTGACAAAACTACCAAGATTTCATAATTTTGAAACCACGCTATACAGTCTGAGTCTTAAGTTTCCTGTGGCCCACCACAGGAATCACTGGGCCCTTGTGCCTTCTTGATCATGTAGAGATCTTGTTTTGGGGAGGTGGCCTCTAGGTAAAATGGTTGGAGTAGGCCATGGCTGGCACCAGCAATTAGCATGATTGCACCCCGACTATGAGGCTTAACTATATGGTGTATATTTTGATTGTCCATGTGGGCTGAAGCTCCTTTGGGGCAAAATCCAGCTGTGCTAAAATAGACCGGTCAGTCTATCAAGTGTTGAACTCATGCTAATGTTTTCCTGTGAGTATTAAGCTCGCAGAAGTTTGCTTTTTGTGTAACAGTAAATGGGTTTTTTTGAGTCTCTAGCAAATTGGTTCTTATGTTTTGAATCTTCATGCTAAAATATTAAACTGAGGAAGTGTGGTGTTTGTAAAGTTGTGAAAACTAATCCCTCTGAAAGACCCTTGGGAAGTCATACTACTTTATCTTTAAAAAAAAAAAAAAGTTTGTCCTTTATTTTTTGCAGTATGTGACATTGTATGGCTGTTACTAAAATGTTGGTCTTATGAAAGCATCTTGGTCTAGGGACTTGTTTGGTCATGCCCTATCCCCAAGTCAGCGCAAGTCTGGACACTTACCATTCTGTCACACTTCTGGGAACTCTATCCTTTTCTGGAGCAGTAAAGAATGGTATGTGTATACCAAATTTTTTTTTTTTTAGACTTTTAGGAATGGCTTAAATTCTCTTCTGAAGTCTTTCCAGACGATCCTGTGTTACAGCTATAACTCAGTATTTGTAAATGTTTGTTTTTAAAACCAGCCATGCCTTTGAAAAGGGCCCTGCCAACATGTTTCTTGTAGCATGTAACAAATCTTGGAATAGATTAAAATTTGTGAAATAAATAGGCTGCTTGAACTAATTTTTCAGAACTAGGTGGTCTCATTCATTTGGGTATTTTTTTCTTTTTCAAAGACAAAAGTTGCAGTGTTTCTCATTGTCATGAATGCATAGATATGCAAAAACTTTTTTTACAGCAGGGCTTACAATATGTTGCCAACTGAACTGATTCAAACCATTAAGGAGGTTTAAAAATATGTTTCTGGAATTGAAACTTGGATATATTAAAAGGCCTTAAATATACTCAAGGCATTTTACATTTTTTTTTTCCACTTGACAGTGTTTAAGATTGAGATTTCTGATATGAACAAGAACTGCCTTGAGAATTAACTTCTACAAATGGTACTGTTTAGATCCTGGGCTTGATTTTCACATTCGAACATGGCCATTGTGTCTCATTCAGTACTAAAAGTAGTAAAACAGGCACTGGTCACATAACTCCCTTTATTCAAAATATGTATCAGTTCACATAAGTAGATAACTTTAAGGTGAGTCTGCAAGGTGTGCTAATTACATATACAATTTAGTGCTTTCCAAAGGTGAGAGAAGAGGGGTAGAAGTGGAGTAGGGCAAGGAAGGAGAGGTGGTGGCAGGAAAGAGCAGGAAGTTATCTCTCCATATTTACTTTCCATGGATTTTATGAGAAGTTGCAGTTTATCGTTGCTGCAGTAAAACTGCTGTTAGGTTTGGTTTTGTTCTCAGTTTTGTTTTCTACTAATTACTGGCAAAAGTTAGCTTTTATGTGAAAAGAAAGAAGCAGGAAATGGCAGTGAATGAGCTCAAGCTGTTTATAACAATGTCTGCTTTATTTAGAGACTATGGTATATATAACGTGGGAGTCTGGAAACCCATGTTCAAACTGAGGCCAGCAGAGCATTCTGATCCGGTGCTGTGGCCACCCTGGTTTCTGCACTCTTGACGTTTGTTTGCAGAATGCAGGGGGTAAGGTGTGTTGGTTTTGTGTTTTTTTTTTTTGTTTTTTTTTTTGCTTGGTTAACCATTCAAGGGAAAAGTCTTTAAGCTACAATCCCTCATTGTCTATTCTTTTTCATCTATGTTTAATGCTAACAGTTGGTAATTAATTTATCATTTAATGTGAATATATTTTTTCCGAGTATTTTTCAGAGTCCTTTTAGAGAGATTCATCAAGTGAAAGCAATTAAATGAAGCAATAGTTTTGTTATAAGAAAGGAGCTAGCGTCTTTGTTTAAGAAAGGAGGAAGCATCTCCAGGCCTTCTGGAATTAGCATACTGTAAGAGAGTCTTTATAAAGTATGTGGAATAGCTTGTCTCCTGAAGCTTAGATGGTTCACTGAGTAGTATGCTGAGCACCATTCTGGCCTCACTTGAGTAACATCATCTATTAGTGGTAGCTGTCCTGTACTTTTTTCAGTAGTGTTACTAGTAGGATTTTTTTCAGTAGTTCTACTGGTGAGATTACCGAATGCTCAAGAAGAGGTCCTCGGGGCAGTACAAGGACAGACAATAGTACACTAAGGTTGTCCCTGACCATTTGGATATTCCAAAAGTGTATTGCTAGTTGTGGGGGGAAAAAAAAAAAAAAATTGTGAAAAAAAATTAAGAGCTCTGTTGGAAGAAGGTGTTGATTCCATGAGTTGCAAGTTCGTAGCATGTACTGTTTTGTTTTCTGTAAATGTCACTCTATTTTCTGCTGTTTCAAGATACTAGTCTGCATGAGCCCAAGCACTGGAAGGAAAATTACGCTTCTGCTGTGAGGTATGTGATAAAAATGCCTACAGTAATCTGATTGTGGACAGTCCTTAGAATACTCTGGGAAGAACTAACTCCTGTCTGTTATTTCACTCACTGGGCTGTTTCTGAAAGGTTATAATTTTGGTCTGTAGTAATCGCACAGTCTTTCAGTGGGTAAAACTGAATCACAGTGTGTACACACACAAATACAGAACTGCACTCTGAAGTGTGTAAACCTGACACACCTGTACCTTAAATACTTGTCTTCTTTTATCTCTTTAAAAGATGTATGCAAAATGTCATCGTGCCATGGTTGTGTCGTTTTAGCAAAGACACAGACAAATGGTGAAAATGCACGGGGTGTCTCTAACAACTTGGTGAAAATAAGGATGTGGTGGGTTTTCTTCCCTGTGCTTTGCCTTTGTTGCTTTCCTTATTAGAGGTAGTAAATACACAATGAGAGATGTGCTTAAGAGAGAAAAAAATTGTATTGAAAAAGGCAAATGGAGCCCAGGCTTCAAACTGACCAGCATTTATCTGTTGGTGGCCAGCTTGGCTGCAGATGGGCTTGTGCTGTTTTTCTCTCCTATCATATCAGAACTGAATTGGGTTGTGAAAGAT